>NW_005871059.1:10656345-10657969 GCF_000147115.1 Myotis lucifugus | reverse complement strand
CAGCACCTCACTGACGCGCTCAAGATGCTCCCTGACACCATGGACCTAATGTTTGTTACTAAAAGCTGGCCTGGAGCCTGCGGAAAGTGGCGTCGCGGTCATGAGGATGGATTCTCCACCTCAGAGCTCAGAAACCGCAATGTTTCTCGACACATCCGTGTTCCCAGGCAACCCTCGAGGGTTTAAAGGGAGGGGGCCTTCCAATTGCACTTCCATGAGGGACACATACGCAGGGGGGCGGGGGTCGTGCGGGAAAGGTTTCAAGAGACTTTTCTTAACCAAGTGGCTCCCTCCGCCTCCCACTGGAAAGGCCCTGGCTGAAATGTGCCAAGTAGGGGTTTTCCCTCCCAAGCATGTGAGTGGGATGGGGGCGGGGGGCGGGGAGCTTAGAACCCTGAGTTTGGCTCCTGGGAGACAAGCTAAATGTTCTTGAGATCATGGTCATGGGACACCCCACTAACTCAAACCTCTGGTTAGAAGTATTTGAGGAGACTGATTCCAATATCCCGAAGCTAAAGTCCCCAGGGCCTTATTGCTCTTTGCTCAGAAAAGGAATCTCTGCGACTTTGGTTTCTGCCCCCCAGGTGACAGGGTTGCCCTGTTGGGTTGCAGTGTGGTTAGGTGTCCCAGAGCTATGCTGATTGCACTACAAAGTGGATTCCCTCTGGAAGGCAGACAGACAAGAAATGCAAGACAAACAGACTGTGAGAACAACTCCACACAAAATTTAGTAGACAAATGTTTTTCCTTTGTACAGCTGATCATTTTTCACAGTATGGCCGAATATGGTCTCTTTAAACACCTTCAGGATTGTTATGAGGCACAAAGGAGCTGCTGCTATCAATGAAAAAAAAATTGCTGTAAAATTTATGAAGCACTGTATAAGCATCAGGTACAGTTAAAAAGTGTGCTGTTCCCTCAAGAAATATTGGTTGAGTGCCTGTGTGGAAGCACTGGCTGGAGATATGTGCAAAGCTGGCTGGCTTCATCCCTACGGTCAAGAGGCACCCAATCTAATGGACCACAAAACACCTTTAATTCATACCGTACAATTCACCTATTTAAAGGGTACATTTCAGCGGTTTTTAGTACTGTATACTCACAGTGTTATATAACCATCACCATAATCAATTTTAGAACCCACAAACAATTCTCTTTAATACTCATTTGTTTGTTTCTATGTGTCTGCCTCTTCTAGACATTTCGTATAATGCAAATCACAACACTGGGGGCCCAATGCACGAAATTCATGCAAGGGGCTCGGCCCTCGCAGCCTCAGCTTCGTAGTTTGGAAGGTCGTTCGGAAGGTCGTTCAGCTATTCAGTCTAATTAGCATATTATGCTTTTATATATATAGACTAATGTCCTGGTGCACAAAATTCGTGCACGGGGGGTGGGGTGGGGGAGGGGGTGTCCCTCAGCCTGGCCTGCACCCTCTCCAATCTGGGACCCCTCAGGGATGTCCAACAGCCGGTTTAGGCCCGATCCCTGTGGACATCCGGCAGTCGGACATCCCTCTCGCAATCTGGGACCGCTGGCTCCTAACCGCTCACCTGCCTGCCTGCCTGATCACCCTACACTCTGCTGCGGCTGATCACCCCCTAAATGCCCCCCCCTGCGGCTG
>NW_005871059.1:10625693-10654978 GCF_000147115.1 Myotis lucifugus | reverse complement strand
CATTTCCCTTGATAGCAATGACTTTGAGCATCTCTTCATGTTTATTAGCCATTTATTATCTATCTTCTTTGGAATAAGATCGCATTTGAAGAAATGTTTGTTCAGATCTTTAGCCCATTTTTCAAATTCAATTATTGGTTTTTTTATTATTGTTTAATAGGTCTTTATATATTCAACATACATGTCCTTTATCATGTATAACATTTACTTATTGCTTCAACAGTTTGCTGTGGTTAAGCATTGTTCTTTGTATTCATTCATTCTTCTCATCCCTTGAGACTGTCTTCCTGATCTGAAAAGAAATATGATTTAACCACATAAATTAATACAGTATTAAGGGAGCAAGGAATATTTGTAAATTTGTAACTCCAGGGGCAAAATGAATAGATTTTTTGATAAAAAATGATTTCACTGCTCCAGAAGCTAAACTTAAACTCTATATGCAACCAGAACATTGAATAAACAGGATTCATGGAGTGTACCCACAAAAGCAACTTCATTTTTGTTGCCCACTGTCCCTTTAAGAACCTATGCAATGAGGTTGTTCTTTCTCTTCTACTGAATGGCAACTCAAGCAGTCCCATAACTATTTTGCTCTCTCTAGGTCAGTGGTCGGCAAACTCATTAGTCAACAGAGCCAAATATCAACAGTACAACAATTGAAATTTCTTTTGAGAGCCAAATTTTTTAAACTTAAACTATATAGGTAGGTACAATGTTATTAACTTAATTAGGGTACTCCTAAGGCTTAGGAAGAGCCACACTCAAGGGGCCAAAGAGCCACATGTGGCTCGCAAGCCGCAGTTTGCCGACCACGGCTCTAGGTAATAGACAATCCTATTGTTACTTTAAGAGATAAGGTGTGCTCTCAATTCAGTACTGATGCTCCTCATCTTACGATGGGGTTACATCCCCATAAACCCACTGTAAGGTGAAAATGCATTTAATACTACACTGTGGAGTGGGTTGCTTACCCTCCCAATGGTGTGGTTGGCTGGGAGCTATGGCTCACTGTCACTGCTCAGCATTAAGAGAGAGTCCCACAGCATATTGCTAGCCCCGGGAAAGATCAAAATTCAAAGCATGGTTTCTACTGAACATGTATCACTTTAGATTCATTGTAAAGTAAAAAAAATCATCAGTAGAGGACCATTTGTAATTAAAACCTTGCCCCTTTTCCTGGCCAGGGCTCTCTATAGTTAGAAGTCAGGGCAAAGGGCTTGGTCCCACTCCATCTCACCCTCCCCCACCAGCTCGCTAACCATAGTTTGGGGAGGGAGGAATGGAGACAACAGCAATATGTGTACTGGACTGGTACTCTGACAGAATGGCATCACATTGCCTGGGCCTGAGGATATTTGAAGCTGACTCTTTCATAAACACTTTTGGGGTCCTTTACTGGGAATGTTTGACCAGGCAATGCATTCTCTCTAATTGCTTGTACTACCTCAATCTTGATTTTCCTTCCGTCCACTCCATACAGATTCTTGCTGTTGGGGTCCTATCAACCCTGTAGGTGAGACCTTTTAGGCAGAATCCCTTTTAAAATGAGCTGGGGCCAACTGTCCTACTGGAGACTTCACATATGGTCTCTGAGATCCACATACCTTTTTTTCCCCATTAATTTAAATTTTTATTTGGGTGGCATTAATCTACATGAACATATAGGTTACATGTGTGGGTTACTAATTTACAAAATCTGTATATAGAACCATGTGCCCCCCACCCAAAGTCAAATCTTCTCCTGTCCCCTCACATACCTTTTAAAAGCTCACAGTTGAAAGATAGAACAATTCCCTCCCAGGCATAGCCCTCTACTCTGCTGCCATCGGTCGCAGTACCTTCCTCAGGTGGGAGTCAGGCAGGAGCGTACACCAAGCTCTGGGTGCTTTTAGGGAAGCGCTTCTCACTTGGCTTGGTGTTAGATGCCAGTGCCCCAGCCCATTTTGGGGTGAAGGCAAGACTCCCACTCTTATCTAAAAATCCTCCTCCCAAATCCTGCTGACAGTCACCCTGACTCTTGTGCCCTCTGTATGAGTGAGCATCTAGCCAGTCCTCGGCTATTTGAAATTCCCACACCCATAGTCCTTATTGCAAGTCATTTTGGTACCTGATATCTGTCATTTCTTAGTGTATCAGTCACAACTTTCCTATTTAAAGTCCGCAAGTATACAAAACAAAACCAAACATTACACCAACTGATCCCAGGAAGAATGCAATGCCATCTACTAAGTTAAGGGAAGTGGTTAAAAGAAACTAGTCTGGGAGAAAAGAGGTTTGGTGTGACATGCAGTTAGAAGCGTCTTCGGGCCAGGTAAAAATCTGGGGCAGAATTCAAGTGAGGACTGAAGCCATAAATGTGACCCTTACATGAGAACGGGTGTCCTAAGAGTTAATAGATGAGTATAAGGATGGATGAGCCCACGGGAGAGAAAGCTCCCAGCCAGGGGGGCAAGAGGAGAAGAAAGGAGCACTGAAGGGAAGAGGAGGAGGAAATCTGAGTGGTGACCTCTGTCAATCCCAAGGTTAGAGAGGCTTGAGATAAAGTGCTCAATAGAGGCAGAGAGCGGTGAGCAGGGAAAGGGTTACTAGCAACCTTCACAAGAGCAACTGTATTATGACCGTGGGGGCAGAAGCCAGATTTCAGTGATGAATAAAGATGATATAATGATGATAGAGCTGGAACATTTGTAGAGAAAACTGCCAGGCAAAGAAGTTCAAAAACTAGTTAGATGAAGCAATATTAGAAAAATATTTCTTCCCTCAAGATAGTGCTTAAAAGCCAGGTACGGCTGGGACTGCCTACCCCGTTGGGCCATCCTCCCTCTTCCTATGGACAGGACTCACTTGTTTACCAGTATGTCCACCCTCTTGAGATCAGTCATCACCCATCTATCCCATTCTGTTCTGACAGCGATGGGTCAAGGGTGGCCCAGTTCTAAGCCAATGAAATTGTAAGGAGAAGTGGGAAGCTTCTGAGAAAGAGTCACCTCCCTCATGAGAGGAGCAAAGAACAGCTCCTCATTCTCATCTCTCTGGTCAGACCTCTGCCTCCTGCCTTTGCATGCACTCAGGTGAGGATGGGATGTCTGAAACTGCGCCAGGATCTTGAGACCAAGGAGGACAGGCCAGGAGAATCAAAGCACCATGCAAATGACTCCATATACTTAAGGTGTAAACCCTGAGGTCTGAAGACCAGTGAATGTTAACATGACTAGGAGCTCGTTAGAAATGCAGAATCCCAGCCACCACTGTCTCCCATACACGGATTAAGTGGGGATCTACATTCCCCAGCTGGCTCATTTGTATTTTCAGTTTGAGAAGCACTAGTTTAAATTCCTGTTGGTTGGGCTTTTCTGTTACTTACAGTTAAATATATAGGGATTTATGAGAAGTAGTAGGCGATCAAGGGATTGAAGACTCTGGAGGGAATTAAATGAAAGTGGAAGGAATAGACCAAGAACACAAGTGAAGTTATCGGGTGTCCTAGGGTCCAGTAAGGAGAAAGCAGAAATCATCTGTTTGGAGTGGGTATAAGAAAGGATAGGCGGGGGGTTTCTTAGGGACTCAACAAGTGTCATGAATAAAAGAATTACTGAATGAGAGCTCAAGTAAGTTAAACAGCTTGAGTAAGGAGGGGGCTAGATGTCCATGGATCGTTTTCTGCACCCTAAAACCTCCAGAACATGATACCAGATATTTGCAGATTAGCACAGCAGAAAATTGGGGGAGAGGATCAAGGTCATGATTAAGATCACCATTTTAAAGGCTGACTATGGAGTATGAGGTGGAAAGAAAGTGGTGGACAAAAGTGAGTTGATGGCTTGGGTATGGAGGGAGAATGTCAATCCTGTCTTCCTAGGAAGGTCCAAGAGAATGTTCAGTGGCTGTAGAAGATTAAAAGAAAAACAAAAGAATAGGCAAGAATATGGGGCATTAGAAAAGAGGGCACCGAATTTGAAATATCAAAGATAGAACAATTGACGTATGATTATGTGAATTGGAAACTGGAAAAAGAAATGTTCTTAATAAGAAAGCAAACTATATTAACTAGCCAGGAGATGTGTAGTTGATGTATTCTTGATAGTTACCCAAAAGGTAAAAGCTAAAATCTCTCTTTAACAGAAACAAAATAATTCATTCCATTTGAAAAATATTTACTACAGTGCTTAATCTTTTTTCCCCCTACGGTACTCAGTAAATCATAAAAAGACTCAAACTTTAAATGATAATAGACATGCGCCTTCACCACAGGGGCTTCTGATAAAAACTGAAGCCAACTATACAAGTTTCCTCAGGCTGCCAGAACACATTACCAAAACCTGAGTGGCTTGAAACATCGGAAATGTATTGCCTCACTGCTCTGGAGGCTCAAAGTCTGAGACCAGGGTGTCAGCAGAGGCCTGCTCCCTCTGTAACCTGGAGGGGAGAAGCCTTCCTCGCCTCCTCTAGCCTCAGGTATTTGCTGACAGTGCTCGTGTCCCCTGGTTTACAGGTGGAAGCATTGTTCCAATCTCTGCCTCCATTGTCACAGCCATCTTCTCCCCGTGTGTCTCTGACTCTCCACTTAAAAGAACACCAGTCATAATGGACTAAGGAATCACCCTACTCCAGTAAGGCTTTACCTTAGCTTATTACATCCACTAAAATCCTATTTCCAAATAAGGTCAGATTCCGAGGTACTGGGGGATAGGACTTCTACATACCTTCTGGAAAACACAATTAAGCCATTAACACCAACCCAATTGTTACCGCTTGGGGTGGTGGTGTTTTTTGTTGATGAAGAAAAGATTTTAAGGTCAAGGAAAATAAAAGTAAAGCAAAATGGAATTTATTGAAGATACATTCCAAATGAGGAGCGCCAGTCAGAGAGAGAGAGAGAGAGAGAGAGAGAGAGAGAGAGAGAGAGAAAAGAAGAAGAAGGAGGAGGAGGAGGAGGAGGAGGAGGAGGAGGAGGAGGAGGAGGAGGAGAAGCAGGGGGAGGAGGAGGAGAAGGAGGATAAGAATGAATGAATGAATGAATGATCAAGCTTTGATTAGCCAGCGAGATGTTCACATGCAAATCTTCTTTCTTCCTGCCTCAGCTCAAAATCTTAAAGCTTTTCCATTGCCTTTAGGATTATCCCTAATGAGGGCCTTAAAGCCAAAGTCTGGACCTTTCTCTCTCCAACCCATTTGCATTCCTGCCTCCTCTCTGTTCTTTCCTCTCTCTGTTCCCCAAATCAACTGGGCATTCCAACCTGAAAGTCCCACTTAAATATTCAAAACTGAGCTCATCTTCCCAGCCACCCACAGCTGCTCTTCCTTCAGCAGTTCTTATACATGGACTAATCTTTACAGCCATAGAGTCCTCACTCCAGAATGACAGCCTTCTATCTGTCAACATCCTTGGGATATAGGTATTCAATTGGCTACAAATCTGCCACCCAACATATAACCCTCTAGCTTGTCTATAAGACTATCAAATGCCTTATTGAAATCATGCTGCCATTCTTCTGTTCTACAAGCAACCATCCCAAGGAGGAACAAAGAAGCTGTAGTCCGAGACAAAACAGCTATAGAAAATAATGTGCACTAAATAAATACCTTTAAAATCTCAACCAGTTACAAACAAATTCCATGCAGTTCCTCAACTATAATATATAAAGTTTACAAAGAACAAAGGCAAAGGTGAAAGAAAACTGAATCAGAACCAGGGCAGAAACATTTCTCTTAGCCAATGTCACCATCTTATAGAGAAGGAGTCAGGAGCACGAGTGCTATATATACTACATGTTATTTTTAGCTTGTTTTCATGTTTATACTTTGGCTAACTTACTTATTAGTAGACGGGATCTGGTTCTTTCCGTGGTATGGACCACTCTCTGTAGAGCTGTTTTCACCCAGAAGCTTTTTGAAAACTCAACTGGCCTTCAACTCACAAAAAAATGGCTTAGAAACCCATTATTTTGTTTGCTATGAATATTGTTTACTGAAGCTCCACTTGAGAAATTCCTTTTAAGACTTATGCTAGGAAAAGCATAGCTTCCCAAAGGAAATGAGAATTTTTTTTCTCTCCTGGTTCATCAAAAATTTTCACCTGACTATAGTCTCCTTTACAGGTTGGTTTCTATGAAGGTTAAAGATATTTCTTGTCCTGCTAGACCAGCGGTTCTCAACCTGTGGGTCTCGACCCTTGGGGGGTCGAACGACCCTTTCACAGGGGTCGCCTAAGACCATCGGAAAACACTAATATAATTACATATTTTTTTTGTGATTAATCACTATGCTTTAATTATGTTCAATTTGTAACAATGAAATTGGGGGTCACCACAACATGAGGAACTGTATTAAAGGGTCATGGCATTAGGAAGGTTGAGAACCACTGTGCTAGAGTATCTGTGTTGGCCCTCCTGGACATATATGTTCTATTTCCACCCAACACCACCATCCCAATTATTAACCTTCTGCTCTATTTTCCATCGCCATACTTTTAAAAAAATGTATTGTTTTACATGTGTATATGTTTTTTATACCTGGTGAACTACCTCAAGTCCTTGGTTGAAAAAGGTGAGGTGTTTACATTTAAATTATGAATAAATTATTTAATATGGGTGCCATCCTTCCCAATTAACCCCTCTTATTGTTTTTAATGTCCTAAGGTCACCCACATAGTTCATGCATTATCAAGGGGAGGCACCTGAGTGAGCCCACCTGACAATCACACTGACCACCCTCCTGCCCAGACTCGGCACAGCAAGCAGTCCTTCCCCATCTGGCTGTGCCAAAGCATGTTATCCAAACAGCAGGCCCTTCTCTCCGCCAGTGTCCATGCTCCAAATAGGGTTTAATTAGATAATGAGGTGGGTCAGATGAACTTTCAGATGAATTTATTATTCAATAAACTCATTATTTTCCTTCTCCAATTTTCAATTAAGAGTCTTAATTCTATTCCTCTTTCCTCTCCTTCCTCCCTCTTCTGGCCATTTAATTATTTCATTCTTCATCTTCAAAAAGAAGACACAGGAAAACAAGACCAAATATTAGACTATTTAAACTGTGCACTGAGAGAAGAAAAAATTCAAACACCAATTCTCTATAGTCCAAATGGAAAGTTAGGGACATTCTTTTCTTACGTCAGAAAGCTCTGTGTGTGTGTGGAGGGGGGAGGCAGGGAGAAGGGGCGGGGGGGGGGGGAAGGAAAGTTTCCTCTAGAATTATCTATAGAGAATGCTTGTATTTCCTACAGTAAACTTCTAAATTGTCCGCTTCTTTTTGATCATGCAGATCTAAGCAAGGTATGGTCAGGAAAATTTTTCTTTCCCAGTTATGGAAGTTATGGAGAAATTATTTTAAGCTTAGACTCCTTAATTTCCTTTATTTTCCTCTTCATTTTCAACCACTGGTTAAACACAGTATTTGTATATAGCATTCTTTGAGAAAATTAATTATGTAAATACAAGCAAGGTATAATTTTCTTTCTTATTAAGTCTCTAGGAGAAAAATCTACACTGAAGGAAAAAATGCTTTCAGTTATGTACTATAATCCTTTGTTTTCATTTCCCCCACATCTCTTAAAAGGGCTACTTGTAATTCTGGCTATCTCTCTTGAAAAATGCAAAATGGTAAGAATTTTTCATTGTTGTATCATCTTCAATCAATAAACTTGATAAGAAAACTGTCAACAAAATAATTCATCACCTCGTGCAGGTAATTGATTATTTGTAATGCTGCCCATCCCCAAGGATCAAAACCAAAGAGCTTTTTCATTAATTTGGGGAACTGGAGTGCGCTCAGAAATTTCCACAGTAATAGAGCCTCGTCAGAGGCGAGTTCACTGTGAAGATAACGAAGCTGAAGCCTCAGGGACCTACCACCATGTTCACAGGGTCACACATTTTTGTAAAGTTTGCAAAAGCCAACTGTTTGATTTTTTTTCTTTTTCTCAAAGAGGGACTCCAGATTTTCACAAGCTTCAGGCTGATAAAACCTGTATCTGGGCCTCATCTCAATGCCAAGCAGCGTGGTAGTTTCTTTTTCTGCAAAGTAAGACTGTAACTACAGCAAACCAGCACTCTTCCGCAAGATTCTGTTTTAATTGCATAAGACTGAGAAAGAATGTGTGCCTATGTGGGTCATTTATATTAGGCTATTTTAAAAGTAATACAGAAATACAATTTAGAAAAAAAAGGCATTTTCATATTCAAATAAGTCCAACTGTAATTTCAATTATTAGATTTAATTTCTATTCATAATATAATCATAACTCACATTTCTTAATAAACTAGGAGAACTTGGCAATAAGTCAACATTTAATTAAAATTTCACAGACATGACCAGATTTTTAAGAATCTGTGCCCGTAAAGAGTCAAAATAATATGCCTCCCCCAGCATTTCTTCTAGGCCAAGTATTTAAAAGCAACAAAACTATTACAACCATAAATAATTACATATCCATTTTGACCTGTTGGTAGGAGACCACGGTTTTATCAAATCAGAACATTTACGGAATGGGAGCATCTATCATCAAAGAACACGCTTTCTGTAGTTTAAATCCAGCAATTGTACTCCTAGCTGATGCTTACTAATCTTGGCTACCAGGAACTTGGAAAGAAAGGTAATTCATAAGACAGCTTGGTACCCAAAACCACCTAGATTTTTGTGGTCCACAGTCAATACCTCAAATTATACTGAGAAACAAACAGGCTGCCAAAGGGAAGCGGAGAGTACAGTTCTGAACAAGTTATAATTTCACTCCTTGTAGCCTGTGCCTCTCAGCTGCAAAGCAGCTGGACTGCGTGACCCGCAGGTTCCAGAAGGCCCACAGAGTGTGTTCAGACAACCATCTAAAGCTCACAAAAACCACCTGGCATAATACCGTAGAAAAATCTACACCTACCCAGAGCTGTAGTAGGTGCTCACCCCTAAAGAAACATGATTATGGCAAACCAGTACTGACTCTCTATTGCTCAGGTGACCTTGCCCACAATCCCCACTGGGCTCAGCTTCTGTGCCCCATTCCCAAATTCGCTTACACATGCATTGTGGTACGGATTCCATAGTTGAAGTAAAAGGTTCAGGGGTATGTTTTTGCAGCTTGAGATCAAAGAGATTAGGTCAAGGCTGAGTGTCTCAACTTCAGGGTGGTGTGGGAGAGGAGATAGCCAAAAATGTCACACTGTGTCCTGACATGGGAGTTACCATCGTGACTTCCTGCTTTCAAAGTGACTGACATTTTCCAGGTACATACCACATGCTGGGCATTATGCCAAGGCCTGTACATGAATTATTTCATTTCAATATCTACAAAAAGGCCTGCAAGGGAGGTTTTATTATCACTGCCAGGCAAGTAAGGAAACAGATTCAGAGAGATGGTGTATCAGAGAAGAGCTAATGAGAGAGGGAGAGACTCGGAATTTAAATTCAGCCTGTGTCTGACTCGACTGCTTGGATTTGGGAACCTTATGCCAATGTTTCCCAAACTTTAAAACAGAATCTCTGGCAAATAGGATTTTATTTGGTGCACGGATGCTTCATTAAATATTGAGAAAGTCACGTTCTTTTGAAGGTCTTTCAAGCCTTCATTTCCTATCAAGGAGAAAGGCTCAGTGTGGTGCTGAATTGTCAACACCTCTCTACCCCTGGCTCATCTCCTTGTGTAAACAGTGAGACCAAGCTCAGGCTCAACCTGGTGCAGGCAGTGGTATCTAGCTGGAATTTAACAATATTTTCATGGTATTTATTTTGACATACTTAAGTCGATGGAATGTAACATGGGTTTTTTATTATGTAGTAAAACAAAATTTCCTTTTTCAGTATAAATACTTAATAGTGAGCATATCATATTTTTAAAAAATTATTAAGTAAAGGTGATGATCAGCTTTATGGCTAGGCAGTAGTCCCTCCTTATCCATCAAGTACTAATATAGGTGTGTGTGAAGATATATTTTTAAAATATATTTTTATTGATTTCAGAGAAGAAGGGAAAGGGAAAGAGAGAATCAATGATGAGAATCATCAATCGGCTGCCTCCTGCACACCCTCTACTGGGGATCGAGCCTGAAACCCAGGCATGTGCCCTCCTGTTTCATAGGTCAA
Organism: Myotis lucifugus; assembly: GCF_000147115.1. NCBI lineage: Eukaryota > Metazoa > Chordata > Mammalia > Chiroptera > Vespertilionidae > Myotis > Myotis lucifugus. The sequence continues at coordinate 10,644,901 of NW_005871059.1, read as the reverse complement.
ACCTCAACCACTGAGCCACACCAGCGGGGCTGCTTTTATATTTTTTATAAAATGTTTTTAAAATTATGTTTGCTAGCTGAGCAAATGTAAAAAAAAAAAAAAAAGCTATATATTTACTTCTGATAGGCAACATGGGCAAACTGGATAAAAATGGTGATCAGTATATATTTTCAAATGACTTTCATTTACTAAATTAGTACTGAGTAATCCAACTGGCCAAATAATCATTGTCCCTAAGTGACCTATATAAACTCTTTAGACCGACTTTCTGCCACAATGTCAGGTTCACAACCATCAGCTGCTCTGCTAAACAAAGTTCCATGGAGACTCAGGATAGCTCAGATGAGAGCTAACTAGACTACATAATCACGACCACGTACCAGAAAGTTGAGAAGACTGGTTATGTTTCTCTCCTTTTCTTATGTTCTTTGTACAAGAACTTTTCACCTGAGGAATTGCAAAAAAAAAGTTTAAATGAGTACTGAACTAGCAATTCAATAATTCTAAATTTTAAGAAGGGACTGGAGAAAAGTTGAAAACATTTTCAAAAAGGTTCCCCGGGATTTAAAAGGAAAATGTTAAAAAAAAAAAAAAAGTAAAATTAAAAAAATAATAAAAAATAAAAATAAATAAAAGGAAAATGTTATTTTGGAGCAATCTAGGCACGGTTATTATGAAGTGGGGATGGGGAGCTGGACGCATTGAATGAGAGAGCCCAGGCTTGGATCACAGACTCCGTCGGGGCTGGGAGCAGTGTTCCCTGGGCTGGGAAAGGCCTTTTACCCAGAGCCTGGCCCACTGCAGGCACTAAAGCAAACAAAATAATTCCAATTTAAAAGTAAGACATTATGCTGAAAAAAAATGCAAATCTGAACATGAATAAGAATACACTCCACAGTCAAGCCCTAATAAATTGTTAAGTAATCCTGGTGGGCAAACAAATCATGGTCACTAAGTGAGCCATACAAACTCTTTAGACTAAATTTAAAAAGACTAAATTAGAAAGACTAAATCATTAACCACAAACTTCTATGTTATTGAGACATACAAATGCTGAAAGAATTCATCACCAGCAGACCCACGCTTTAAGAAATATTAAGGAAGTCCTTCAGGCAGAAGAAAAATGACACCAGATGGACATATGGACCCAAAAAAGAAATAAAGAGCACTGGAAATAGTAGCTAAGTGGGTTTTTATATAATTTTCCCATTATTTAAGTATTTTAAGTAATAATTGAATATTTAAACAAATATGTATTATAGTTAACAACATATGTATAGTAAAAATTTTTAAAATAACAAATATATAATTAAATGTATCACGTTAAAATTTTTAAATAAAATAAAATGTATGATATCACTAGCATAAAGGCTAGGAAGGGAGAAATGAAAATATATATTACATAAAATAAAAAAATGTGAAGTGATACAGTATCACTTGAAGATAGACTGTGAAAAGTTAAAAGTGTATACTATAACCCTAAAGCAACCACAATAGTAACAAAACAATGAGTTATAGTTAAGAAGCCAATAATGGGGATAAAATGGAATCATAGGAATACTCAAATTTTAAAATGTCAGGGAGAGAAGGGAACAAAGAACAAGTGAAACAAATAGAAAATAAATACCAAGACAATAGAGTTACACCAAGCATGTCAATAATCTTCTTAAATCTAAATAATCTCAACATCCCCCAATTAGATAGAGACTATCAGTTGGGTTTAAAAAACAACAACAATGATCCTAGCTAGTTTGGCTCAGTGGATAGCATGTTGGCCCCCAGACTGTAGGGTCCCAGGTTTGATTCCGGTCAAGGGCACATACCTTGGTTGCAGGCTGGATCTCCAGTCCTGGTTGGGATGGGTGCAGGAGGCAACCAATTGATGTGTCTCTCTCACATTGATGTTCTCTTTCTCTGTCTCTCCCTCTCCCTTCCACTCTCTCTGAAAATCAACGGAAAAATGTCCTGGGGTGAGGATTAACAACAACAACAAAAACCAACAACAACAAAAAGCAAAAAACAGAACCAATTCTATGGTGCCTATAACAAAATACTTTAAATATTACTAGGAAAAAAAGAAAGTCACTTTATAATGATAAATGCAGCAGGACATACCATCATAAGTGTCTGTGTTCAATAACAGAGTTTCAAAATATACAAAGTAAATACTGATAGAACTGCATGGAGAAATAGAAAAATCCACAATTACAGTCAGAGATTTCCATATTCCTCTCTCAATAACTGATAGTACAAGTAGACAGAAAAACCAATAAAGACAGAGAATAAATGAACAGCACTATCAATTTGATCTAATTGACATTTATAAAATACTTCACCCAACCCCAGCAGAAAACATAATTTTTCAATTGCACATGGAACATTTACTAAAACAGACCATATTCTTGGCCACAAAATAAGTGTTGATAAATTTAAAAGAATCCAAGTCGCACAGAGGATGTTCTCTGACTACAACAGAATTACTGTAAATCAGAAATCAATAACAGAGAGATTTCTGGAAAATTACCAAATATTTAGAAACAAAATAACACTTCTAAATAACTCATAGGTCAAAAAAGAAATTGGAAAGTATTTTTAACTGAATGAAAATTAAAACATAATTTAGCTGGAAATTTATAGCACTAAATATCTATATATTAGAAAAAAAGATAAGGTAACTAATCAGTGATCCAGCTTCCACCTTAAGGAATTAGAAAAAGAAAAGCAAATCAAAGCCAACTAGAGTAAGTAGAAGAAAGGAAATAATTAAGATTATAGAGAAATAAAAGAAATAGAGAAAAAATAGAGAAAATCAATGAAATAAAATACAAAAATCAATTGTATTTCTATCTATTAGCAATGAGCAATTCAATATTGAATTTTTTAATGATTTGTAGTAGCATCAAAGACATATAAAATACTTCGGGATAAGTCTGACAAAATATGTGCAATATCTCTACAGTAAAAACTACAAAACACAGCTGAGAGAAGTTAAAGAAAAACTAAATAAATGGAGAGATACCTTGTCATGGGTCCAAATACCTGATATTGTTAAGATGCCAATTCTCCCCAAATTAATATATAAACTCAATGCAATACCGCTCAAAATCCCAGCAGCTGAGATTGCGTCTGTCTTCTTCCACTTGGAATAATATGTTCAAGGTTTATCCATGTTGTAGATAAACCTTGAACATATTATTCCAAGTGGAAGAAGACAGACACAAAAGGCAAATATTGTATGATTTCATTTATATGAAATGTTCCTAAGAGGCAAACCCATGGGAAGCGGGTGGTGGGAGAGTAATAGGAAGTGATTGCTAAAGATGCAAGGTTTCTTTTGGGGGTGATGATAAAATCTGGCATTAAAGAGTGGTGATGGTTGTGCAACATTGCGAATATACTAAAACTTACCCTTAGACACACTAGAATGGCTAAAATGGTGAATGTTATGTGATGTGAATTTTATCTCACTTAAAAAAGAAATCTACCTTAAAAAATTCCAGCAGGTTTTTCTTTTTTAGTAATTGACAAGTTGACTTTAAAATTTATAGGGATGCAAAAGACATGACATAGTCAAAACAACTTTAAAACAGCAGAACGAAGTTGGAGGACTCACTCTACCTAATTGCAATGCTTACTATAAAGGTACAGTATTCAGGACAGTGTGGTAATGAAGTAAATAAACAAACAAATCAGTGGAACAGAATAGAGAGTGCAGAAATAGACCAATACATAAATGTACAACTGGTTTTCAACAAAGGTGCCAAGGCAATTTAGTGGAGAAAGGATCATCTCTCAATAAACGGTGCTGGACTAATCAGATATCCTAATAATCCTATATAATAAAAGCATAGTATGCAAATTGTCCCCTTGACCAGGAGTTGAACCAGGGGGCAGGGCCTGCTGGGGGAAGGGAGGGAGGCCTCGGCCGGCAGCTGGCAGCCTCTAGGGACCCTACCCAGTGCACAAATTTCGTGCACTGGGCCTCTAGGAGTAATACTAATAAGCTTGCACCATATATAAAAATTAACTCAAAATTGATCATTGACCTAAAGGTAAAACCTAAAACTACAAACCTGCTAGAAGATAACATAGGACAAAATCTTTGTGACCTCCTGTTGGGCAAAGATTTCTAATCTAACAGCACCCAAATTCACAATTCACAGAAGAAAAATATTATTAAATTGCTCTTAAAAATTAAAACTTCTGCTCTTTGGAGTATATTGTCAAAAGAATTAAAAACAAGCCATGGATAGGGAAAGATATTTGCAAAGCATGTATCTGATAAAAGACCTGTGTCCGAATACAAAGACCTCCCAGAGAAAGCTGTGCTGCTGCAAATGAGTGAAATTGAGAAGCAAAGTGAGTCTTGGCAGTTCTGCCCTCAAGGGCTGGTGTCCTGAGATGCAGCTAGCCTGGGGCCTTCCCCACAGTTTGGTTACATGAGCCAAAAAGTTACCCTTTCTGTCTAAGCTGGTTCAATTAAGTTTTCTATTGCTTGCAACCAAAAACATGTCTTTAATCTCAGTCATTTAGAGGAATGGGAGTATCAGAGAGAGGTAGCGAAAGAGGGGATGTAAAAATGATTTTCTGTAAGAGTAATGTTGAGAAACAGAACCTTTGGTGTGATCACAGGAACTGGTGGTATATGGTCATGTAGTTGGCTATATATTCTTTATTTTTTTTACCATCTATGAAGATTGTCAAGCACAAGAAATCGACTGCTAGATATATCTATCCTAGAGAAATACAGACATAGATGCACAAGGAGGCTGTACAATAATATTCAGTGCAGCTCCATTGTGGTAATAAACAATTACAAACAACTGAAATGTCCATCAGAAGAGAAACAGTTGAATAATCCATTATTGATTACATCATGGAATGCCTGGCAGCGGTCTAAGAACGGGATGAATGCGTTTGTACTGACATGGAAAAGCGCTCTAAGCCATGTTGTTATGAGAAATGAGCTAGTCACTTTCATTCCTTAGCATCTTTAAGTTTTAAAAAATAAAACACACACCACAAACCTCTATGTAAGTAAAAGTATAGAAAATAACTGGAACGTTCCACTTCTAACTGGCAATTGAGTTCAGTTCTAGGGAAGGACAGGAACTGGGAGGAGGAAAAAGGAGCCTTTCACTTTGCCTGTGTGGCTTGAAGTTTTTACACATAAACACACTCACTAGAACTTGCTTAAAACAAATGAAGGAGTGTGAAGGATTTTTACTAAGCAAACACAGTGTACTGGCTATTATGTAAATTAGGTAAGGTCCCTGCCAAATGGAGATGGCTAAATGTACACAATTTTAGGGTCAATATAGGACCCTAAAGTACCAAGTAGTCTGAAGAAGGAGACCTTTTTTAAAAGGTCAATTAAGGTAGAAGGAATAAAAATGTTTTACATTTATGAATACAATATCTGACTTTCTAATGGATTGTTTTTAAGAAGTTCTATAGGTTTCTTGTGGGAAAAAGAAATGTTGAGATTTCCTAGTTATGTCCCAAATCTGTTGTATCAAGTGTTCTTTGATAGGACGCATTAGAAATCCTCTGGAAATTAGGGGAAAATGTATTGAACGCTACAGAGAGGCTCACAGAATCCAAGGAGACATGCAATTTCAGCCCCCAGGAAGAATAAGAACCGAGGCGGCTCTCAGATCCAGGCTGATGATGACAGCTGAGCCATCAGTCTTTTCTGGAAGTCGGAATCCTGAATCACATGATGCCAGGACAGAAAAGCACTGACACGCCCTGGAATCTTTCTGTTCCTGCCTCCTAGATACCCTGCCTGTGCGGGGCTGGAGAGTTCTGAAGTTTTGAAGACTTTGAGAGTTCACATTCCAGCTGTGCTACTGACTAACATGTGACTGAGCAAGTTCCTTAACCACAACGGTCTTCATCTGTAAACATGGGGATAAAACTGCACCTAGCTCCTAGAGTTTTTAAGAGGATTAAGTTACATAATACCCTTAAAATTACTGGCCTAGGGTATGTATTCGATTAACATGGACTATCATTTATTTCCTATTCATAAACAGAAATACATCGAAATGTTAAGTATTTGTCATAAGAAATGTATGAAAGGATCTTCTCTTGTTTTACAAAGTTACTGAGAGCATTTTATTCTAAAAGTAGAAAGAAATATTTTTAAAGCTCTGAGTTGCAATTATACGATGACTACCATTATAGTAGGAACTGCTACTCAGATATTTTAATGATCAGTAATGTTTAGCTGTCTTTAAGAATTTAAAGTTTAAGAATTTAAGAGTTTAAGGATTTTAGCCACGTAAATTTACAAAATGTTTGCCTCCAAAGAAAGATATTACATTTTTTAATAGGAATTGACTAAGTTCAATAGACTCAAGTGAATTTCAAAAGTGTATCTTACTGTTTGGCTCTGTTTTCACATAGTCATTATTCATGATGTTTCTTGTCTTGGTCTTGAACAAATAAACACCAGAATATTTAAAAACACTGAACTGTCTGTCCTGGCAAGATATCCGTCCCCAAAGGCTAAAACCGAAAGGTCACAAGATGTTTCCCTTCATTTTGTCATTTGATCTTAGATATGCTGCTTTCAAAACACAAGCTACAATAAGTAGCTATTTAGAGACAAGACAGCCCAAATCTATCATTTTAAAGAGAAAATAAGCAGTGAGGAGATGACATTCTGAAACTAGAACTTCTGAACTGAAAACTTTTTGCCGGTTAAAAACAATTCCACATGACAAGGAATCAGAGAAACTCCTAGTCAGTGGTGGCAGATCGTGTAAACTGGCTCCCTCACCACACATCCCACCACCTTCCCAACCTGCCTCCTCTCCTAAAAGGCAGGTTGGGAAGGGAGATGTTTGCTTTCCGAGGCTCCTTGGATGGAAGTGGGGTGGCCAGGTGATTCAGTTCTGGCCAACACAGTGTCAACGGAAGTCTCTGCTAGAGGCTTCCAGGAAAGCTTTTTGCTTTTTTTTTTTTTCTTAAATAATTTTATTGATTTCAGGAAGGATGGGAAAGGGAGAGAGAGATAGAAAATCAACGATGAGAGAGAATCATTTATCAGCTGCCTCCTGCTCACCCCCTACAGGGGATTGAACTTGCAACACGGGCATGTGCCCTGACCAGGAATCGAACCATGACCTCCTGGTTCATAGGTCGATGCTCAACCACTGAGCCACATGGGCCGAGCTCCAGAAAAGCTTTTATAAAGACCCGGCTGGGTACTTCCTTTACACTTTGCCCTTCCTTCTCCCTCCTTCTTCCCACTTGTAACCCTGATATGATGCCTGAAGTGAAGCTATTTTTCAACCACGAAAAGAGCCACGGGAAGATGTTGCTGAGCCACCATCCCAGCTCTGGAAGCTTCCCTCAGATACCTTGTTGCTTAAAGCAAATAAATGCCTTACTTGTTTAAGCCTTTCTGGGTTTTCAGTTGCTTGGAGGCAAATACATTTACAACTTATAAAAGTAACACACCAGCGAAAATAGATTGCTCCCTGAAATTAGTAATTTATTTTTCCAGAGACTGTAAAAAGCACCTAAGAAAAGGTGTTTTATCAAATTGCACTAGGAATGCCTGAGAAACTTGATTTACATAATGTGTAATGTGAATTTTGTTTTCCTGTGCTTATTACCAGAATCAAACTAATGAAAGGTAAACATTTTTACTAAAGTTTTATTTTCATAGAGAATGAATATATAACTTAAAGAATACCAATGTGATTCTGACTTGTGGATATATAATAGAGTCAGTCTTTTCAGTTCTCTTTCCCTAAAGAAGTTAAAAACATTCTTCATTACTAAGTGGAGATGTCACAAGAAACAATTACATAATGTCCTTCATTCTGGGGGTGGGGTGGGGTGGGGCGGATGAAGTAAATATGGGCAATTCACAGAACCCAATAGAGTTATTCCACCTCAACCACTCCCTGCCCCAATCCCCTACCCAGGAGATTATGTGAATTTTGGAGATATGTCTTGGTTCTTTCTTCTTATTATTTTTTTTTAAAATATATTTTCATTGATTTCAGAGAGGAAGGGAGAGGGAGAGAGAGCTAGAAACATCAATGATGAGACTCATTGATCGGCTGCCTCCTGCACACCTCCTACTGGGGATTGAGCCCACAACCCGGGGATGTGCCCTTGACCAGAATCGAACCCGGGACCCTTCAGTCCTCAGGCCGATGCTCTATCCACTGAGTCAAACTGGCTAGGGCTGTCTTGTCTAATTTTTATAATTAAAATGACATAATTGGACATTAAACTGAAGAAAAATTCCTACTGTCCTGGAATCTCTCCAAAAGGAGGGAGACTTACTTCTAAGGGAGACTTACTTCAAGGTTTTGCTGCCATGAAAGGGCTAGGCGTCCCACATGTGGCGGGTCCACTTGAAGATCTCTTTGGCTCTTCTAGCTCAGAGTTCTCAGCCCCCTGGCGTTCAGTCAGTGGTCAGTCATCACATGTAGAACTTAGGGCACACTTCGGGGTTGCTGAGGGGCTCCCTTGGGAGGGGGAATGGAAGAAGGAAAGAACTTGTAAGTTCACCATCTCCCCCACACCATCGCATTTGAGCCTGAGCCACTGTGCTTTAGGGGCTTCTATTAAAGGGGCTTTGGAGTAAGTTTTCATTTGTAGCAAGTTCATATTGCTTTTGAAAAAAGCAATAACTGGATTAAGATATATCCTAATGCCAGTTATACATTTAAATATATTACTCAGGAGAGGTAGCATTAATTCATCCACCTTCCCACACACATTCGAATTTAGCTGAGTTAGTAAATCAGAGCAGTGGAACAGTCTGGAACTATCCATTCGACCCTCAGGTTGTTAATTCTTCAATTGCATTAAATAAAAATTAGTGCAGCCCTAGCCAGTTTGGCTCAGTGGATAGAGTGCCGGTTCTTGGACTGAAGGGTCTGGGTTGGATTCCAGTCAAGGGCATGTACATCGGTTGCAGGCTCGATCCCCGGCTCTGGTTGGCAACCAATCGATGTGCCTCTCTCACATCGATGTTTCTCTCTCTGTGTCTCTATCCCTCCCTTCCACTTTCTCTAAAAATCAATGGGAAAATATCCTTGGGTGAGGATTAACAACAAAAAATTAGTACAGCCCTGGCCAGTTTGACTCAGTGAATAGAGGGTTGGCCTGCGGCAAACTAAGGGTCCCAGGTTTGATTCCAGCCAAGGACACATGCCTGGGTTGTGGGCTCGACCTCCCCCCCCCCCCTGCTGCACCCCAGTAGGGGACATGCAGGAGGCAGCCAATGACACTCTCTCATCATTGATGTTTCTATCTCTCTATCTCCCTTCCTCTCTGAAATCACTTAAAAAAGTTAGTGCAATCCATGAACTTATACTCACATCCCAAACAGTGTTCAATCAATCAGTCACTTAATAGTTTCATAAATGTCAGCAAGTTAATTTCTCACGTCTGTTATAGTGGAGCTACCACCACACCAGGTATTTGTTCCCACGAACATGTGTGAAGCACCTGGAAGCACAGACACCTCTGATCCCAGGTATCCCAGCTCCGAGGCCTGTCAGCTTACCCTGGAGCAGTCTAATATTCCTCCACATTGTGAGTTTAGCTCTGTGGAAGCTTCTGAATTTCTCTCTCTCTCTCAACTCTTACTGCTACTCTTATAACAACTAATTTAGGGACAATATTTTTAATTCCCAAATCTGAGCTCTCTTTTTACATTGCTGTACACAGTGCCTCAGCTGGTGTAGGATCTCTAGAGAAATGACAGCTCTTTTGAGGGAAGTGCCTGCTTGTTATTCCTATGGCCAGAGTTTCTGCCTGATCTTTATCTCCTACCCTGTGAGTTAGGCTGGACAAGACAGAGAAACCACAAGTATGTCTCCCCATTAGGCGCCGAGCAGAGCCAGGCCCTCTTTTCTCATAAGCTCGGGGATCTGAGGGTGAAGTCATGGACCAAGAAGAAGGTTTTGCAGGGGAGAGGGAAGATGACTCAGCATAGGAGAAAGAGTCTGTTGATGCCTTTGTTTTTCCAGAATGATGGCCCCATTGTGCTCCTCACATCTTTGATGTGTCCTTTTATGCAGGCCAGAGCGTGATGTTAGGTTGGGGGTGGAGGACCCATGATCAACACTGGCTTTCAAGGCTGACTTTAGCCTCAACTCCCTGAGAACCAGAGTCCATGCTCATCCTTCCCACCTACGAAGCCTTATAACACTTACCTGTAGTTCTTAGACATTCTTACCTGTAGTTCTCATTGGACAGCCTTTATTTTCATCTGAATAGCTTGTCACCTGAGGTAGACGATGAATTCTTTGAGACCAGGATGGACAGATAAGCAGCAGATTGTAAAGACAATGAACACGTGTTAGATGTTTATGATTGATCAAGAGGAGGACCCTCCTATTTGGGATAAGTATTTGATGAAGAGATAACTCCTGCCTAATTTAGAAGGAATTTGGATGCCTTCTTATAAATAAGAGATGCGCTACATGTGAATATCAGATCACCTTTCATCCAGAAAGATTTGTCCTTCAACCTCACTAGGAGATAACAAATTTTCTTTCTCTCATATTTATAATCCCTCACCCAAAGCATCATTAGAATACAACCATCCCATAATACAGGTATAGTCATTTATTTTTACATTTATGCATGTTTTGTTTTCCTCTGTGGCCATGAAAACAATTACAGAAACTTGTGAAATTTGTAATCTTTATCTATCAAAAACACACACACACATACACACATACAAGTGAATTATAATGATCTAAAACAGAATAGCAGCTAGGGCTTTACTCTGAAAAAAATCAGATTTTCTATGTAACTGATGTGTCAGAACCATCCCCAACGAGCATAGGACCAGAATTTCTATCCATCATTCATTATGACACTGTTGAAAGTCCTGACTGAGACAGCATCCTTGCTAAAGGGAACATTAACAAATGATTGAAAACCTGGGCGTTCTGTTTGTACTTCACACACTTTTCTATTATTTGGATTTCTTTCAACAACAAGAATATGTCAACTTAGCTTGATTGGAGTTCCTTTACCTGTTAATTATAAGACATTGGTCAAGTGCTTTTCGTGCCTAAGCGTTGTTAATTTTTGAAGTTGAGTGATGGGTATGTGTAGGTTTGTTATACTAGTCTCTCCAACCTATGGAGTATGGATTATTTGACACTATCCATAATAAAAAGTTTATTAAGCAAGATATCATTTTGGTAATTTAAATGATGTGTAGCTAGGAAAATAAGTTTCCTGCAATCTGCATAAGTTTATAATTTTGTAGTATACAAACTGTTCACCACAATTCCTGACTTCTAAAACTTGAAACATGTATGAAATGCTTCCTTTCAAAAGCTTGTATGGAAGGAATGATCAATAATGCAGTAATGAAAAATAAACCCCAAATTAAGTTGTTTGCAAAAAAATAAAATAAAATGAAGAAATGTCACAGAATAATGTCTGGAGGTTTCACCAGATTAGGAAAATAGGTCTAGAAGCATGAGAAAAACAAGCTACCACCAGAAGAGGAAGTGGATTTAGAGGCCAGGGAGGAGGTCAGGCAGCAGGCACTGCACAGACAACCACAGGAGCAAGGAGAAATTCCAGCCAGGAGACGTCCACGTGTCCACTCAGGCCCAGGGCTGAGACGTGTCTAGTGAATAGATTCACGTTTGAATCATTTTGGCGACCTCTTATGTGGCACTGGGGAATACCCACTGTAGGACTTTGGACCACTCTGATTTGTCTACTGAAAAACATCTGTACACAGTTAGTTTGTTTATCTCTAAATAAAACTTGGTTTCTCTACACTGCAATTATTGAACTTGCAAGTGGAATCCATGCCAGTTTACTGCATTATCAAGTGAACAGTTTCCTTGGGTTTTGGCTCATGCCAAAGTACATGATTTTGGAGTCAAAAGACAGTCACAAACATTCTGAGCCTAGTTTCTGAAATGAGAGTGCTCCTCATCTCAACAAGTCTTTGTGTCTAGCACCTTACCAGGCATATAGTAGACACTTCATAAATATGAGTTTCCTTTCTTTCTTTACGCCAGAAGTATATCTGGCAAGATGATTTTAACTTGAGACATTAGTGCATGTTTAAACTATAATAAATGTTTCCTGTAAGAAAGCAAAAGAAATAGCCTACCTTTTCAGAATAACTGAAAAAGACCCAAGAAGGCATTTAGTTGCTTTAGTCTTGCTCTTCTCCTAAGTAGATGACCTATCATAAAAAGCAAACTTTCAATTAAGTTCTTTCTGTTTTATAATTTAACCAGTTTTCATGAAATCAACTCTTGAAATTAATTTACTTCCTTCTAAGAAGGATATACTCTTTCAGAAAGCACTTACTTTTTTTTACTACCTTTCTCATGAATTATTATCCTTTTATATCTATATCATATATAATTTTAATTTAAATGCTTTTTAAAAGTAATTTTAAGTGGTATTTTCATTGGTTGATATTTATAAACTTGAAAGTTAATAGATTTTGCCTATATTGATACATATTTCTAACTACCTATTTAGATTTTTTTCTAAGGACTCTTAGATTATGTAAATAAATAATTTTAAAAACAGACCTAAAAAGAAAAAGCAACCAACAATTTGTATTAGTCCTAAAAAGAGCGAACACAAACTTATTGCTTTTCTATGTTTCATATTATAAACACCTTTTTGGTGTAACAGACACTAATGAAGTTGAAGGACACTGATTATATATACATCATTATATTAAAAAAGAAGATGCCTGTTAAGGTACAAGTTACTACCTGTGGATCAGTAATAAATGTTAGTGAATAAAAAAAATGTACTTCAGTGGACAAGTATTTATTGAGCACATATCATATGCCCAGCAATATGTTAGGGCCTATAAAACTGCCAGTGAGTGAGACCCTTATCTCTTATACGTTGCTTTGTATATTTAAGTATACAACAAACAACAGAATCATTTACATTTTTGTTTTTAACTGCATTAGAACACAAAATTAAAGATAATTTTATTTTAAAACATTTAAAAATATTTTATCATAGCCCTGGCTGGTGTGGCTCATTTAGTTGGATCATCCAGTGTATTGGAAGGTCACAGGTTCGATTTCCGGTCAGCACACATACCCAGGTTCTGGGTTTGGTCCCCTGTTGGGGCACTTATGGAAGGCAAATGATTGATGTTTCTCTCACATCAGTGTTTCTCTCTCTCTTTCTCTTCTCCTCTCCTCTCCCTCTTCCTCCCTCTCTAAAATCAACCAAAAAATAACAAAATATGTATAATCATAAAAATAAATCAACAAAGAAGCCAGAAGTTTGAGTAAAAATGGAAACTCAGCTGCAACAGCTATTGAATTTATGGCCATTAAACTATCTGGAAACTATTCTCTTTCTTTAAAATTCAAGCTAGCTATATAGAAAGCCCTCTCCCTCCCACAGGGCATATTAGCAATAGAAACTGAGATCCGTAGGCTGGAGGAGCAGAGACAGAGTTCATACAGAGTAAAGCCATATGCACTCGATGGGATTAGTCACAATCTCTCCATCCCCAGCCATGTAAACCTACAGCATGCTAGAGTGGGTGGCTGTCTTCCAGCTTTGTACTGAGGTTGCACCATGTGACTGATTCTAGTCAATGACACATCAGTGAACATGACATGCACAAAGGACTTCGATGTCCTTGCATCCTTTGGCCCAGTCTGCAGCACTCTTGTGATTGCCACGAAGAGAGAGTGCACCAGCTAGCTCCTCTCCCTTCAGCCTGGGCCCCAGAGTAAGATACACAGGCAGTCCTACACTAGAAAGAAAGCCAAGAGCCAAGCTGCGCTCACCTGCAGCCGGAAGCAGAGCTACCCTGCTAACCTGCAGCCCTGTGAGCAAGAACATAGATGCCTCATGTTATAAGCCACCGTGTTTTTGAGGTCTCTTTGCTAGATTGGAGCAATAGGTGATTAACCATTCCTGGTTAAAACAAGCAGTACATGTACAGATTATCATACTCCAACTAAAAGACAGTATGAACACTTTATATGCAATTATAGACAAGGAGACTAAAAAATTGTACAATTAGTTAAAAAAAATTTTTAATCCTCACCTAAGGATATTTTTCTATTGATTTTTAGAGACAGTGGAGGAGAGAGGGAAAGACAGAGAGAAATATCAATGTGAGAGAAACACATCAATTGGTTGCCTCCTGCACGCCAGGGCCCGGGTGGAGCCTGCAACCGAGGTATGTGCCCTTGACTGGAATCGAACCCAGGACCCTTCGGTCCAAAGGCCAACACTCTATCCACTGAGCCAAACTGGCTAGAGCTAAAATTTCTAATAGAAGTAACAGACCACACTAGTGAGCAGAATTATGGGACAGGTGGGAGTCGGTGGAAGGAAGGTGCAGAGGCAGGGCCAAAAATGAATGCTACAGCTTTAGACATCACAGGCTTCCCAATCACTGAGAACTGGCATGTCCCAATGGCAAGCTGAAACAGTCACCACAGTTGAATTCATTTCCTGTTAAAAGCACAAAGCTTCTCTCTTCAATTAATAATGGAAACATATTTTCACAGATCAGAGACTTTAGCTGAAGTAATCTCATAAAATGAGACTTAAATTTGGTATCAATATAATTTGAAAGGCAAGCACAATAATGTTCTTCTTTGTTTTAGTAACTAAGGACAGTACAAAGGCAGACTTATGTAAATTAAATATTTGTACCAAGAGACGGCTGAATGTTGTCACAGCAAGCTCTGTGAATAAAGGTTTTGCAATAGTTCAAACAGAGAAAGGCGATGAAGCATAGCACACACCATATGTGTAGGACACAAAGGTATGCCAGAGCTCAACACAACCCACACGGATTGGCCAATGCCATATTCCCATTGGGAGAAGGAATTCAGTTCCAGTAAAACAAAACAAAACAAAAAAACATTGTTCGTTTGAACTTGCCTGGATTAGTGATTATATTGGCATCTAATTTTACACTTTTTGTTTTACAGTTATAACAAATGGTGAGAGGTAACGAATTTTGCCTCAGTTAGTGTCCCGTTGTGACCAAAAGCCCAAACTCAAACTAACTTAAATAGGAAAGAAAATGTATATATTTATGTAGCGGAAAAGCCTTGGGGGTGTTTAGTATCATGAGTGGCTTGATCCAGGAGCTCCAAAACGTAATCACAAGTCAGGGTCTTAGTTTCTTAGCTTGGCCTTCTGCTGTGTCAGCTTCATTCTTAAGATTCATGTGGTAGCCTCTGGTATCTCCAGGCTCACATATTCCTTGCTGCTACAAGCTCCTGTGGAAGGAGAGAGTGCGGACCCCAAATTCACTCCAATTGAACCAGTCACTGGAGCCAAGGCTAAGGTGTGCTCCTACAGCACAAGCTGAAGCATATGAACTGATGGATAGTCTTCAATGAGAGGTCGAGGGAGAGAAAGCTTCCTCACATGAAATCAGGATCCTATTAGCAAAATAAGGGGTGACTCTGGGTGGACACAGAGCATCCAGCATCTCCTATGGCAGGAACCTGCAAACTATGGCTCATAGGCCAAATATGTTCCACTGCCTGTATCTATACAGTCCACGAGCAAAGAATGGTTTTTACATTTTTAAATAGTTGGGAGGGGAATCAAATGAAGAATATTTCCTGATGTCAAAATTATATGAAATTCAAATTTCAGGGTCCCCAAATAATATTGAGGCACGGACACAGCATTTGTTTATATACTGTCCATAGTTGTGCTCATGCTACCATAGTCACAGCAGAGACTCTATGCCCCTCAAACCCTAAAATATCTGCTATCTGACCCGTTAAGAAAACCTTGCCAAAATCACCCCTTATTTTGCTCTTTTATAAAAAGTATTTTTTATTTATTTCAGAGAGGAAGGGAGAGGGAGAGATAGAAACATCAATGATGAGGAAGAATCATTGATTGGCTGCCCCCTGCATGCCCCACACTAGGGATCAAGCCTGCAACCTGGGCATGTGCCCTGATTGGGAATCAAACCCGTGGCTCCCTGGTTCATAGGTTGACATGCAACCACTGAGCCAAGACAGCCAGGCCCTTATTTTGCTCTTTTCCAGATGATGTACAACACTTTATGAAAGCACATTGAAAACTATAAATTAATATGTACTTTATATTTCATCATGTATATATCTTCTATAGAAACGATAATTATCATCATTATCTAGCATCAATAAAGAACTGTGCTGGGCAATTGTATTTATACTAGAGGCCCGGTGCATGAAATTCATGCACAGGGGAGGGGTCTCTCAGTCCGGCCTGCACACTCTCCAATCCGGGACCCCTTGGGGGATGTCCAACTGCCGGTTTAGGCCCGATCCATGGATTGGGCCTAAACCACAGATCAGGCCTAAACCGGCAGTCGGACATCCCTCTTACAATCCGGGACTACTGGCTCCTATCTGCTTGCCTGCCTACCTGCCTGATCACCCCTAATTGCCTCTGCCTGCTGGCCTGATGCCCCTAACTGCTCCCCTGCCAGCCTGATCGCCCCTAACTGCCTCTGCCTGCTGACCTGATCACTGCCTAACTGTCTCTGCCTGCTGGCCTGATCACCCCCTAACTGCTCCCCTGCTGGCCTGATTGCCCCTAACTGCCCTCCCCAGACAGCCTGATCACTCCTAACTGCCTCTGCCTCAACCCCCACCACCATGGCTTTGTCCGAAAGGACATCTGGAAGATGTCCAGTCTAATTAGCATATTACCCTTTTATTAGTATAGATAATTGTTCCTCTAAGAAACTTAAAACCAATAGGAGTACTTGCTTTCATAGCATACATATTATTTTTTAAGTATTAATATATATTTAAAACAGCAATAGATGAACTAACCAATGGAAAATCCCAGAAACAGTATTATATCGACACACACACACGCGCGCATGCACACACACACAAGAATTGTATATATGAAAAAACTGATATTTTAAATCAGTTCGAAGAGAATGAATTATTAAATTATCGGTGATGAGATAACTGACTAAATATTTTTTAAAGTTAGGTCCTTATCTCATAATTTGTAGTTAAATAGATTCCAGGTGAATAAAAAAGAAATAAAAATATTGGAAGAAAATGTAAAATGTGTGTCAATATAATTGTGGGGTTAGAGAAAGATTTTCTCTGCATTACACCAAAGATAGAAATCATAAGGTTTTAATACATGTGATTGATGTAGTGCATACCTCGATATGTGATCCCCACCGAAAGGGAGCCTATTTAATTCATGAGCCAACAACCCTGCCCCTTCCCCATCCATAAAACTGCATTCTCAGCAACTATGTTGGAACCACATGATCTTGCCCCACTGGCTCAAATATGCCAGATCAGCACTAGACACCTGACCCAAGCTTAAGCGAACACATTTACTTTTCAGGGAATTTGGACTTGGTTACTTCCCACCCGCCCCATAATTGTAAAATAAAGAAAGCTAGACTGCCAGGAGCTGGGAATAAAGCAAACATACAGAGAACAGCAGATCAGGAGACAGTACTTAGTGGGAGTTTGAGTTCTTGGCTCCAGATACTTTTGATACTGGCTGCATTGTTACCCTTGAGTCTCGTGAGCTATCCCAATACACGCACTGGAAGCCTTTTGCGTACATCTCCTGTCCTCACCTCTCACTGTGATTCCACGTAGGCCCTGACCCTTTTTCTCTCACCAGCGTCTCACTCAAGAGTGGCTGCACACACCTGCTTCCTGCTCAGGGCTTCTCTGGTGCTGTGGTGAAGGGCAACGTAACACCACACTCCTCATTTCGTCCCTTTGACAGAAGTTTGCAGGTCTCAGAAGTAACAAGCACTAGTCTCCTAATAAGGCAAGAGTTAAATGCTTTTTAATGCGGCATCTCAATAAAGCAGCATCAGAAGATCAATAGATGTGCTGTCTGCCTAAATTAAAGCAGGCACCCAAAAATGTCCCCTCAGATGAACAGCAAAAAATGATCAAAATTGAATTTTTCCCCATTTTTAACAGAACCACCCATAGAAAAGTCAAAACATTTGATGATTAAATGATATCTATTTTATATTTTACTAGAGGCCCAGTGCACAAAAATTTGTGCACTAGCGGGGGAGGGGCCCTCAGCCCGACCTGTGCCCTCTCACAGTCTGGGACCTCTCGGGAGATAACCACCTGCTGGCTTAGGCCCGCTCCCCAGGTGGCAGATGGCAGGCCCGATCCCACGGTGCCTGCCCCGCCGCTCTGGGCCGCACACGGGAGGCCCGGATGGTGGTGGGGCAGGCGGCGGCTCTCGCTGTCCTGCCCTGCCGCCATCCGCCCCGCCTGCAGCATGCAAATTTAACGGCCATCTTTGTTGGGTTAATTTGCATACTCTTCTAATTGGCTGATGGGTATAGCGAAGGTACAGTCAATTAGCATCTTTGTCTTTTATTAGTGTAGATTATACAAAATAACATTTAAAATTATATATATTTTTTATTAATCCTCACCCAAGGATATTTTTTTCCATTTATTTTTAGAGAGAGTAGAAGGCAGGGAGGGCGGAAGGAAGAGAGAGAGAGAGAGAGAAACATCATTGAGAGAGAAACACATTGATTGGTTGCCACCTTCACCTGCCCTGACCAGGCCTGGGAATCGAACCTGCAACCCAGGTACATGCCCTTGACCGAAAATTGAACCTGTGATCCTTCAGTGTGAGGGCCGACACTCCACCCACTGAGTCACACTGGCCAGGGCAACACAGAAATGTTTTTAAGTAGAAGGGGCTCCTTTTCCCCCAACAATGTGGCTACTTGATTTAAGTAATAATGTTGCAGGTCAGGTCCTCATAGCTGCATCGCGTGTACTCCTTCATTTCACTCTCAGTGCTGTATAATATAAAAGTTACATTTCACAATGTGCGGCATAGCAAGGGGAGTACTGCTTATTTTGCAATATCCAGGTATTTTTGAAATACGCTGTTCCAAAAAAAATCACTGTAATATTTTCAATACAGTAGTTCACCTCCCGATTATTCATTTCAGATTTTATTAAGTATGTATAATATTTATGGTAAAAAAAGAAAAGAAATTCTAACTGTACCAAAGGTCAAGAGTGAGCAGCCAGTTTCCCTACATCCTACCCTCGAGCCACACCAGCAGAGGTTCACCTCCCAGAGGACCACGGCTCTGTCTCCAGGCCCTTGCAGAGCACCCAGACGGCAGCACTTCATAGACGCAGCTCTGGACCGTGCTTTGTCTCTCTCCTCCCAGCTTTTAGAAATTG
>NW_005871059.1:10621526-10625250 GCF_000147115.1 Myotis lucifugus | reverse complement strand
AGGCAACCCCCTCGTTATGAGAAGATTCTTTTGTTTGCTTGGTTTTGATCCGGCCAATTTTCTGATCCGAATGAATTGTCTTCTTTGTACTTCCCTTTCCTTCTCTTCCGAATTGGGCCTAATCTTTAAGGAGAGTAAAGTGACTTGTTGGTAACCAAAATATACGTAAGCTTAAGGGTGTTCCGGGTACAATTCGAATGCTCGTGTTTGCCCCCTTGACTTGGGCAGTGGTCTTCAAAATGGGCTTTGGCCTACCGGGCTCTAGGTACCTGCCACCCCTCCCACAGCCCCCCCCCCACCCCACCCCCACCAGTGCTGTTTCTAAACAGTCAGGAGTCCTGCATCAAGGCGTTAGTTCCCCCTTAGGCATCCCTCTGCCCCCCATGCCTCCAATGCTCCGCCCCAGATGTCTGCATGGCTCACTCACTCATGGGCTTGCACAGGGGGTTCTTCATGACCACCTAAGAGCTCCCCACTTCCCCCACTCGTTCTCTGCTTTTTCTCCATAACATATCTCACCTTCTCTTACAGGTCATATTTTCCTGTGTGTGTGTGTTTCCTTCTCTTCTCCTCACCCCACATTCCCTCTTAGTAAAATGTAAGCTCTGTGAAAGCAGGTATTTTTGTTGTTTACTGTTGTATCTCTGATACCCAGAATAGCACTGCCACTGCAGGTACTCAATAAATTTTTGTTGAATCCACGAGTTAAGCACATCTTTAATTTACTATAGATATTGCCAATCAACTCTCCCAAGTGGTACTTATGCATCTTCCCACCTGCACTGCACGCGACTCCTGTTTCACATTCTTGACACTACTCGATATTGCCAGACTTTTAGTTTTCTGCCAATCTGAACAGAAAATGCTATTTTATTTTAGTTTTAATTTATATTCACATAATTTTAGGGAATTTGAACAACTTTTCATCTGTTTATTGGTCATTTTAATTTTTCTCCTCAGTGAATTACATATTCTTTTCTTTGGCCCACACTTTAAATTATATTCTGAGTACCAATCTTTTGTCAATTATATGTGTAGCATCTAACTTCTCCAGTCTGTAGTGTCTTTTAACTTTTCCCAAATGATCTTTGATGCACAGAAGTTGGCACTCCATTTCTTAAAAGCAAATTATCCTATATTAATAACTTCTTAAAAGTACTTAGAATTTCTGTCTGGCCGACATGGCTCAGTGGTTTGAATGTCAACCCATGAACCAGCAGGTCACGGTTTGATTGCCTGGGTTTGGGGCTGGATCCCCAGCGGAGGGTGCACACGAGGCAACCAATCAATGACTCTCTCTCATCATTGATGTTTCTATCTCTGTCTCTCTCTTCCTTCCTCTCTCTGAAATAGATAAAAACACATTAAAAATTTTTAAAGTACTTAGAATTTTTCTTATATATGTAGATTTAAAAATACATTTTTGAAAAAAGTTTTCCACTGCCATCTATTTTTCATAAGATCTATTACTGTCTTATAAATCCCAAGTGTTTCATGGTACAGCTTTGGGGAGATGCTCCTTTAAGAAGTAGAGAGGGACAGGAGGCTCTTGAGCAAGATAGAAGCATGATGGGAACAGAGCACGGGAGCAGAGAACAAGACCTACTGTCCCCTTATTGTTGGGTGGGAATGCCTGCCTCTGCCCTCTTAAGCTTACAGAGTTATTCAAAAAGCCTCGAGTGACTTATACAACGGCTAAATTTATCATTCCATCAAAAGGCCTTGTTTCATCAAGACATTTAACCAAGCTGACATCATCCTGCAAGCTTCTCTGCCCAGGAGCTAGCAGAGGCCTGGGAAACTTCTTTCCTGAATACAGCACTGGGAATTCTGTATGCCTACCTTCATAGATGCGATATTCTGGCTGTTCTAAAAGTTTGAACATTCCGGAATGGAAGCGAGGGGATTCGGTCCGGTGTGTTCATTGTAGTGTACCTAAATGACTAAGGATTATCAATTGATCACTAAATGCCTAAACTCTAGCGTGGCAGAGGAGGCTTTGAGTCCAAACTTCCTTTCCTCAGATTGTCAAGGAAACATTCCAGAGTCCTTGTCAAGTTTCATCCTTTACAGATAGAAACAGGAAGAGGTTCCTCCTTGTAACTCAATTCTGATCCTCTTCCTTCTGTCAATTACAGTCTCAGGTGGCCGACGTTGATCATTTAAGTGATCTTTACTTTTCGCATTGTTTTCCACCTACTGTTCTTTTGACTTCTATTCATCTTAACACAATTCTAAATTCTAGATTAATGGAGTTAATAGTAAGGTTTTCTAGGCATTGTCAGCTCAATGACAAATATAACATTCGTAGCAATAAAAAAGTTACTAAAACATAAACTAATTTAATTTAGAGATTATCTTTTCAAATATCATAATTATTGAAAATGTTTTAATGAAAGGAATTATTGAATAATTAAACCAAAACAATTAAGAGAAAAATACTAAGTAATCAGATCAACACAATTAATAAGACAAATTACTAAGGACATGAGATAAAACCAAGGCATAATTTTAAAGCTTCAAAGTAAATGCCTATAGCTTCACATGCACATAAAGAAAAAAATAATTTAATAATAAATTAACTAATAAAAAAAGAGCAGTGATTTGGCTTGTTTCACTATAACATACTTATTTTAATATTTTATCACCACCTTGTAAGCCCCTTTTTCTTTTCTTTTCTTTTATTATTACTAGAGGCCCAGTGCACGAAATTTGTGCACTCGATGGGGGTGGGGTCCCTCAGCCCGGCCTGCACCCTCTTACAGTCTGGGGGCTCAGGGGATGTCCGACTGATGTCTTAGGCCCACTCCCTGGGGCCGGCAGTCAGACATCCCTCTCGCAGTCTGGACCTAAGCTGGCAGTCGGACATCCTTAGCCCTGCTGTGGAGGCAGCTCACCAGCCGTAAGCCTGGCTCAGGGCTTCTGGCTGAGTGGCGCTGCCCCCTGGTGGTCAGTGTGTGCCATAGCGACCAGTCATTCTGCCATTCGGATGATTTGCATATTAGCCTTTTATTATATAGGATTATTATTAGTAATCCTCACTCGAGGATATTTTTCCATTGATTTTTAGAGAGAGTGGAAGAGAGAGGGAAAGAGAAATACTGATGTGAGAGAAACACATCATTTGGTTGCCTCCTGCACCAACCCTGACCAGGACCTGGGCCAGGGAGAAGCCTGCAACCGAGGTACGTGCCCTTGACTGAAATCGAACCTGGGACCCTTTGGTCCACAGGTCGACACTCTATCCACTGAGCCAAACTGACTAGGGCTTTCTTTTATTTTCTAAAACATATGTTTCATTTACTTTAGAGAGAAAGGAATAGAGATGGATAGAGAGACAGAAACATCGATGAGAGAGAAACATCAATTGTTTGCCTCCTGCACACCCACCACCAGGGACCTATCCACAACCCCAGTATGTACCCTGACTGGAATCAAACTCAACCACTGAGACATGCCAGCCAGGTTCTTTTATTCTTCATTTTTTCACAATCCCTCCTCTTCTCCCAACACCCTCCCTGCCAAAAAAAAAAAAAAACCCAACAACACTGTCTACCTGATCTCTGAAAGCTTCTGAATGGGCCAGGGTCGCACACCTATGACTTGAGGCCATAATATATCAGAAGACTTTTATTCCAGGCACCTGGGTGCAGGGGGGGTTGAGTCCGAAAAAGGATATTTTCCATTGTTTTTTTTTTTTTTTTTGAAAGTAAGGGGAGGGAGG
>NW_005871059.1:10594957-10621426 GCF_000147115.1 Myotis lucifugus | reverse complement strand
GATTTTTTACAGAGAGGAAGGGAGAGAGATAGAGAGTTAGAAATATCGATGAGAGAGAAACATCGATTAGCTGCCTTCTGCACATCTCCCACTGGGGATGTGCCTGCAACCCAGGTACATGCCCTTGACCGGAATCGAACCCGGGACCCTTCAGTTCGCAGGCCGACGCTCTATCCACTGAGCCAAACCGGTTTTGTCCAATGTTGCCTATTTCTTGCCAAATATTCTTAGTTCCCACAACCAGAGAAAGTTTCTTTTGTTTCCTAGTACTTCTCCCTTAATTTTTAGGCCCAAGTGTATATTAAGGAAAATTTGACCCTTATCTTTCTGATTCATTTAAACTTAACTCATGGAGCTTGTTTTTATTTTTTAAAATATGTTTTTATTGATTTGAGAGACAGGAAGGGAGAGGGATAGAGAGAGAGAGAAACATCGATTGGCTGCCTCCTGCACGCCCTCTTACTTGGGATCAAGCCTGCGAATTGGGCGTGTGCCCTGACTGGGAATCGAACTGTCACTTCCTGGTTCATAGGTTGATGCTCGACCACTGAGCCACCCTGGCAGGCTGAACTTGTTTATATCTTATTTTATTTTTTAAAAATATATTTTATTTTATTTTTATTAATCCTCACCTGAGGATATTTTTCCATTAATTTTTAGAGAGAATGGAAGGGAGGGGGAGAGAGAGAGAGAGAAACATCGATGTGAGAGAGACATAGATTGGTTGCTCCGGCTCACACCCATGACTGGAGCTGGGGATCGAGCTTGCAACTGAGGTACATGCCCTTCACCAGGATCGAACCTGGGACCCTTCAGTCTACAGGCCGAAGTCCTATCCACTAGCCAAACCAGCTAGGGTTGAATTTATTTATTTTTATTTATTTATTTATTTATTTTAAATATATTTTATTGATTTTTTACAGAGAGGAAGGGAGAGAGATAGTTAGAAACATCGATGAGAGAGAAACATCGATCAGCTGCCTCCCTGCACATCTCCTACTGGGGATGTGCCTGCAACCCAGGTACATGCCCTTGACCGGAATCGAACCTGGAACCTTTCAGTCCGCAGGCCGACGCTCTATCCACTGAGCCAAACCGGTTTCGGCTAGGGCTCAGTTCTTAACAGTGTTTTCTCTGCATTCTCTTGGTGATCTCATCATGCCTCATGGATTTGTTATAGTAATCATTATGGTACTTAATGTTAGGACCTTAGAATGTAAGACTTAAAGCATGTAACCCTGTGTGGACTGTTATAGTAATTAATGTTAGATATAGGAATACTGTGTGAGACCCAAGAATGCACCCTTGTAACCCCACTAGTACTGATAAACAACCTATCTGATGGGAACGCCCAAAGCCTGTACACACCCATAGATTAGCAGACCCCGAGTGGATCCACATATGGCAGCCGCTGATAACACACACACCAACGAAGACCACGCCTACAGAGGGGTATATAACCAGACAGTCTGATGGACCCAGCAGCGTGTCGCTCTCCAGTGCATAGCTCTCCTGTTGCCAGAGCGTGAGGACTTGTGTGTACTCACATCTTGGTTCCCAGCACGAACCCCCCGCACCTCGACATAGGTGATGGGCCTTAAATATATAAGAAATAGAAGTTATTTGGGACAGGATTTAAATATCAACTATATGTTGAACAAATGTATATGTCCAGGCTAGAGCAGAGCTCCAGACTTAAACATACAACTGTTTATTCAATATCACCACTCGGACATCTAAACGTCATCTCAAGCATAACATCCCAAAGTGAACTTCCTGCAACCCCCCTTCCAACACACAAGTCCTCCCATCTTAGTCTATGGAAAAGCCTTCCTTGCAGTTGCTCAGGCTCAAAACGTGAGAGTCGTTCTTGACTCATCTTCTCACATCCCACATCTCAGGGAACCTTGTTAGTTTTACCTTCAAAATGGATCTAGGTTTTCACTACTTCTCATCAACTTCACAGCTGCCACCTGGTCTGGCACCACCGTGTCTCGCCTAGATCACCCAATGGTCTCCAAACTGGTCTCCTCTCCTCTGCTTTACCGCCTGGTCTACTCCCAACAGCAGCCCAAGGCAGTGCTCTATCACACTGCAGGCCCAATCATGTCACATTTCCACTCAAAACTCTTCAGATGCTTCCATTTCTCAAAGGGAAAAAGCTCAAACCCTTAAAGTAGCCTACAAAGCCCTAAAAAATTCGTCCATCCCTTCCTCCACTCCCACAGTCTTACCGCTTCTTGCTCTTTCTCACACTGATCCCTCTCAAGCCAGCCTGGCCTCCTTACTGGGCTCTACCCTCCAGGCATGCTCCCACCTTTAGCCATTGTGCTGGTCCTTCCTCTGCTCTGACCCCAGATAGTCTTACAATTCATCTCCTCCCTCCCTTAAACTCTTAGCTTAAAACTTACCTGCTCAAGTAGACCTCCTACTGTCCTATCTAAAATTGCAACTGCCCACCCATAATCCAATTCTTCTTTCCCAACACTATTTTTTCCCTATGATACTTATCCCTGTCTATTCTGTAGAAATGTTTTGATTATTGTAGTTATTTTTTAAATATATCTTTATTGATTTCAAAGAGGAATGAAGAGGGAGAGAGAGATGAAAACATCAATGATGAGAGAGAATCACTGATGGGCCGTCTCCTGTATGCCCCCCACTGGGGATTGAGCCCAAAACCCAGGCACCTGCCCTGACCAGGAATGGAACTGTGGCCTCCTGGTTCATAGGTGGATGCTCCACCACTGAGCCACACTCAACCACTGGGCATTGTAGTTATTTTTAAAAATAATCTGCCATGCTCACATTAGAATACAATCTATCTCCATGAGAACGGATTTTTTTCTGCATTGTTCAGTTCCAAAACATGTGGCATATAGCAGATGCTCAATAAATATATGTTAAATGAATAAGCTTGTATTATCATGTAATAAAGAATAATTTTGAAATAAAAGTCACTATATGAATGAATGCTACAGTGTCTATTTATTTATAAATTGAAGGTTTTTTGGAACATTTACCCATGGTATGTTTTGCTTTAAAAAACCTTCTATTTTTGTTTCCTTGGGAAAAAATATTTCTGAGCTTTACTTAGTTTCTCCCCCCTATTTATCAGGACTGGAGTAGCAAAGGCTTTTTAAAATTTTCATTCTGGAAAAAAGTGTAACCATTTCATTTCAGTGACTGCATTCTCTCCTGTAGGCAGCAATGCAGAGGGAAGATCAACCGTGCTAGCCAGCCGTGGGCAAACTACGGCCCACGGGCCGGATCCGGCCCGTTTGAAATGAATAAAACTAAAAAAAAAAAAAGACCGTACCCTTTTATGTAATGATGTTTACTTTGAATTTATATTAGTTCACACAAACACTCCATCCATGCTTTTGTTCCGGCCCTCCGGTCCAGTTTAAGAACCCATTGTGGACCTTGAGTCAAAAAGTTTGCCCACCCCTGTAACGATCAGGGCGCCTATGTCCACTACGATATTAGCCCTTACGTGCTTTCAAACAAGTACTTTCACCCCCTGAGCCTCATTTCCCACACCCATAAAATGGGAATGATGCCTCACAGGGTTGTGAAGATTAAGTGGAATCACAGTTAATATTTGCCAGGTGCTGACATCACGAGGTTGGTAATATCATCTCTGTTTTCACAGCTTAGGAAACAGGGACCAAAGGTTAGAGAACTAATTAGGTAGCAGGGTCAGGACTCTGCTCCCCAAACATTAAGTCCAGAATTCTTTTCCCTCCACCCTCACTACCTCTTCTCTCTGTGGGAGAAGATAAAGGGTGGACAGAGTGTCTAAAGACAACTGAATGGGGATTGGGATTTGACGCCTCCTTTGGCACAAGAGAGACTATCACCTTGAGCAGGGGCCTTTGGGAAGTCCGCTATTGCCACCACTGGGTGGTACCTGAACCACCTCGGGTTCTCGCGAATCTGAGCAAGTTAAATAGGACTAATAATATCCCTCCCACTTCTCCTTTCCTATTCATGTAGATAATTATGGAAAGTCAAACTGTCCGCTCTTTGATTTTTCTTTTTAGGTATCGGCTCAGTTATTTCCACGCCAGAAATCTCTTTCTCATACCCCACTGCCATCTCTTTAATCTACTGCCATCTTTCATTAATTCTTATCCAGTTACATCTGGATAAATCTCTCTCCCTCTTTCTGACATCCTTTGTTCCACTTACAAACTCCAAAATAGTTCCATTCTGGTCAGGAAGCACAAAAGTAGTATTCATAACACAGCTAAATTGAGGGAAAGACCAACCATCCACTTTGAACTCTTCTAGGTTCAGTGCACTACCTTGGACAGTGAGCAGCTGTCCCCTCAGAATCTTCTCAGACCGTTCACTTCCCTCTTTATTCTAAACGAGGGTGACTGTGGGATACAGTGGTTAATGCAGCTGTGGGCTGGCTCAGAGCCCAGTTCTCCCACTTAGAAGCTGTATAACTATGGGCAGCCATTTGACTTTTGCCCCAGTTTTCTCATCTGTCGGGTGGGATCATAACGGAATCTACCTCCCAGGGTTATAATGAGGATTAAATGGGTTAATTCACTTAAAGTGCTGAGAATGGTTTCTGGCAAGACAGAGCAAGAGCAAAATAAACACGGGTTATTGATATGTCTTCAAACCTGAATATTCAATATTCAAAATTTTTTACTCTTTAAAATACTACTATTAAAATGACCTTTAAAAAATAACAATTTTTTACTACAAATACAGTGGTTCAGTCATATGATCATTTAAATACACTCTCACCAGGAAACCTGAAGATCCGATTACCATTCATAATATTGTTTCTATGAAAAGCTTATTTTGAATTCAGAAATATTTACAGCCCGGCCGGTGGCTCAGTGGCTGTGTGTAGACCTATGGACCAGGAGGTCATGGTTGGTTCCTGGTCAGGGCACATGACTGGGTTTCAGGTGGGGGTTGTGCAGGAGGGGGCGTGCAGGAGGCAGCCGGTAAGTGATTCTCTCTCATCATTGATGTTTCTATTTCTCTTTCCCTCTCCCTTCCTCTCTGAAATCAATAAAAATATATATTAAAAATATTTACAAATGAAATTTTGAAGTGCATTTTATTTGAAAGATAGGGAATGCTTATATTAAAATGCAAATATATGTCACATAAAACTGTGACATATGATTTACCAGAAAATTCTTTTTGAAATAGGACTTACATCATAAGCATTTCGTCTATTTTCATTGGCATAGCTGGTATGGATAAGGTCCCTCTAAGAAGTGTAAATCTGTGAAGGGTCTGGAATCTCCTTCCTTATTCGCAAGCAGATTCACAAGTGCTATAAAACAGTGCTTGCATCGAGAGCTGCGTTAGGCTGCAACAATGGCACTTGCCAGGGTGGTCAGTTTCCTGCAGATGAATAACTTAGTTAAGGAGCTCCGCGCTGCAGGGGGAAAGTACCAAGAGTGTTAAAGTTAGACTCAGGAGGAAGAAGCTGACCCCACCAGCTGTTTCCCTTTTCTCTCTCCGGGCTTGGTAAAGTTCTGTTTATTTTGGAATTAGCAACACCAAAATATTTGTCAGTAAGATTGCCAGATTTAGGTTAAAAAACAAACAGATACTAGTTAAATTTGCTTTTCAGATACACAAGAAATACTTTTTTGGTATAAGTATGTCCCAAATATTATATGAGACATATAAATAAACTATCTTTTGTGTGTCTGAAATTCTAATTTAACTGACCATCTTGTATTTACTCTAGTCATCCTAAATGTTGGGAGATGGTTTACTTTTAGACGTTTTACTTCTCTCTTTTGCTCTCTCTCTCACACGTTTTCATACCCTGAAAAAGTACATGTGTTTTGTAAACAAAGTACACCAATTTGTATTTACCTTTAAGCTTGGAAATTACTAGAATAAGAGAACTACCAGTAGTTTTCATTTGTGTTTAAGTTGGGGAGGAAATCCATAATATCATGTAATTATATTTTATTTCTTAGTTGGCTCTGCACAATTACAGAAATAAGCTACAGAATTGTTTTTAATTCATACTTGTTCTCAAAAGTTAAATGGAATCTGGTCTCGAACCAATTTAACATGAGATAATACTGCCACCTAAAGATCAGAGGCAGGCATGACTAAGAATCCACCTACTTTCTAATTCCTGAATAAAAATCTGAGTTATGGTGACACTTGATCTAATTAATAATGCCATTCTGCCACTTGCCATCATATAAGTCTAATTGTCCCTCACTTATTCATTCATTTAATGAACATCTTCTACATTTCTACTGTGTGCCAGACACTATGCTAGGCTTTGAAAAATTAAAGATGTTTAAAACCTAGTTCCCTTAAGTAGCTAAAAACTACTGGGAGATACAAGCAGATTATCAGATGTCATCCCAGGTACCCTAGTCCTTCAAGAGTAAGTGAAATTAAATATAATCCCAATATCCATATGGTAGAAAGCTCATCTCTCTCGCTCTTTTTAAGATTGTACTCTAGCCTGCCATTTGTAATTTCCACATTTACCTTGGTCTGTAAGCTCCGACTTCATCCGACATAGTGCCTTTGATGGATTCTTCATTGTTATACACGTTTGCCCTTGTTTGCCACTCAGTCTCCTACACATGCAGAATTTGATATTTTTCCCCTTGGTTTCCATGATTAATTCACACAAAACTTTGAGTTTGCGGGGAATTTATCTTGATGTTTGGAAGCATGGAGGCTGTGTGTGTGTGTGTGTGTGTGTGTGTGTGTGTGTTTAGAACAACATTAATGATTATAAATTGAATAATAGACTTCATTGCTCTTCCCCTTTGACTCTCCTTTCTCCCTTGCTCCCTTTCTTGCTCTTTTACCCCAACCCCCACACTCTACCAGTGACATTCTTCCCATTTTGTTATATACACTGAGTGGCCAGATTATTATGACCACCTGACGTTTGTAGGCAAATTAGCCGTACACACTGCATCATATGGGATATGGAAGCCGAAGGCCTGTTCGAACACCTTTGCTGTCTGCAGTTACCAAGGTAAAATGTCTCCAATTCGCACAGGAACACAAGAATTGGACAGTCGAGCATTGGAAAAAAGTCATGTGGTCTGATGAATCACGTTTCCAGTTGCATCATGCAGATGGCAGAGTGAGAATTTGGCAGAAACAGCATGAAAGCATCCATCCCACATACATGAGTACAATCCTTCAAGCTGGTGGGGGCAGTGTTATGGTTTGGGGCATGTCTTCCTGGCATGATTTGGGCCCTTTAATTCGTGTGGAACAACGTCTGAATAGCACAACATACCTAAGTATCATTGCTGATCAAGTTCATCCTATCATGTTGATGGCATATCCCGATGGAGATGGCTTCTTCCAACAAGACAATGCGCCATGCCACGGTGCTCGTATTGTGCAGGAGTGGTTTCAAGAACATGAGGGAGACTTTACCTCGCTTAGGTGGCCCCACAATCACCAGATCTCAATCCAATTGAGCATTTGTGGGACGAAGTTAAAAGAGCCATCAGGCAGCTGGTTCCACAACCATCAAAACTCACAGAACTGGACAGTGCTATTCATCAGGCATGGTGTCAGATTCCTCGCATCACTTTCAAGATCTCGTGGAGTCAATGCCAAGAAGAATTGCCGCAGTATTGAAGGCAAAAGGTGGCCCAATGAAGTACTGATGGGGTGGTCATAATAATCTGGCCACTCACTGTAAAACAACTCCAGATTCTCAATCTCACGTTCCCAAACTCAGACTCCTGCCTATGTGTGCACATACAACTCTCACTGTTGCATTATGGCACACAATGGGCCATCTACCGGGGGCCGAGTCTCATCCCTTTTCCTGCCCCTATATAAAGATTTATGTCTTCACTGACAGGAATTATGGCAACCCCTTAAAAGACAGAGTGATAACAGTTTAAGTTTTTAATGACGTTTTAAAATTTCCTCTTTAAATAGAGATATAAACAAAGCCTCATGGGAGTCCTTCTAACTCCTCCATCCCTTCCTTCCTTCTATTTTCTCTGCCATATTATGAGCTATTCCTATGGGTATTTCTTAGCAGTCTGTAACAGTCCATGGTAATACTGCTGAACTTGAACTAAAATTCAAGAAAAGGAGAGAAAACTGATGGAAGGGTTGTGATGCAATACTGTATAGCTAATTTGCCAGTCCATGGTACACTTTCTTTTCTGGTTAAACTTATAACACAAGGCTTCTTTCAAAAGATGGATATGACAAGAGCTTGGAGAAAGGATATTAGTAAGATGAATCATCCTCATGTTTTGCTGATTATCTTCTCTAATCCTGTTAACTACTCTTGGCCTTAAAAAGGAAGTGTAATGTGAAATTGGACTAAAATGTTAATTTTGTAGTCATAAATTGAAACTATCCCAAATATTAAGTTTAACAAGAATAACTCAATTACAGTTGGCATTCAATATTATTATTATTATTTTTTTTAGTTTCAAGTGTACAGCATAGTGGTTAGATAATCATAAACTTTACAAAGTGATCCCCCGATATTTCAAGTATCCACCTGACACCATAGAGTTATTACAATATTACCTACTATGTTCCTTATGTTATAACTTACATCCCTGTGCCTGTTTTGTAACTACCAATTTGTACGGTTTAATCCAGCGGTTCTCAACCTGTGGGTCGCGACCCCTTTGGGGGTCGAACAACCCTTTCACAGGGGTCGCCTAAGATCATCGGAAAACACATATATAATTATATATTGTTTTTGTGATTAATCACTATGCTTTAATTATGTTCAATTTGCAACAATGAAAATATATCCTGCATATCAGATATTTACATTACGATTCATAACAGTAGCAAAATTACAGTTATGAAGTAGCAACAAAAATAATTTTATGGTTGGGGGTCACCACAACATGAGGAACTGTATTAAAGGGTCGCGGCATTAGGAAGGTAGAGAACCACTGGCTTAATCCCTTCATCTTTTCCACCCAGCCTCCAAGAACCCACCTCTCTGTTAATCAACAGTCCATTCTCTGTGTCTATGAGTCTGTTTCTAATAAAAATTTCTTTAAAAGAATCACTCAGTCAACAATTTTCCTAAACTTTTGGATTAATTCTCCATTAGATCCCTTTGGTATGTTTGGTATGAAGGCTGATGTACCAAAACATAAAACTGCATTTGCCTGGGCATTAGTGATGCCATCTGACTGGCAATGTGACTGGGCCTATATCGTTGGACTTTGGGATATAAAGAGGGATTGCATGAATCACTTCACTATCAGAAATAAAATCAGAGGATCTTTGGACTTTGGGGTAAATAGAGGGATTACATGAATCACTTCACTATCAGAAATAAAATCAGAGGACTCTGATATACTCTTTCTCTCCTACTTTTTGGGAGGCAACCTAATTTTTGGAGGCCTTGTTTCGACAAGTTGAAAAAATAAATAAATAAAGCCTGTGGATCTGTTATGTTTGCATCACCATCACTACCAATTCACACCAACACTCCTCCTTGCCTACCTATGCTATAGAGTGTATTAGTGTTGGGGCGGGGTCTTGTTGATCCTCTAAATATCATCCTTGGGAAGACAGTATCTGATTAGAGCTGTGCATTTAACAATCAATCCAAAGGAGGGATTTTGCAGTTAAAGGAAAATCTAGTAAATCTCAAAGAATAAAATTTCTTTCAGGAAGAACTCTAGATGTCAAGTCAAGAAATCACACTCAAAATTGTGCCTCTGTGACTCATGTCACTGTGACCCTAATGATCAGTACAACCCAGCAACACCAAGCCCTTGCTTCCTCAAACATGCCAAGCTCATTTGTGCCTAAAGACCTATGGTTTAATGAAGAACATAAACTGATGAACAAAAATAGAGTCAGAGTCATAGAAGCATCAAACAGACCATCCAACCTATGAGGGAAGGCGGAGGCTGGTGGGGGGCGGGAGGGTAAGATATCAACCAAAGGACTTGTATGCATGCATCATTAGCATAACCAATGGACACAGACAGTAGGGGGGTGAGGGCATGTGCTGGTGGGGGGGGAGTAGGATGGGAGCGGCTGGGGAGAAGTCAATGGGGGAAAAAGGAGACTTACGTAATACTTTAAACAATAAAGAATTTAAATTAAAAAAAAGACCTACTGTTTAGCCATACGTTTTGCCCAAGAATGCTCTTCCCCCAGACCATTCTATGGCTGGCTCCTGTCTTTCATTGATATCTCAATCCCCAAAGTTGCCTTCTCAGTAAGGCCTTCCCTGACACTCCCTCTTCAGTACTCGACCCCTTAAAACAACTCCCTACGACCTTAAGCTATTATTTCACATAGGCACTTAACACTAAATGAAACTGTTTTGTTTACTAATTAATTGTTCATTTCCTTATCAGGAATGTAAGATTTCTAACTTTAAGGTTCTTAGCCATCTTGTTCACGGATGCCCCCTGACATCCTATGAGAGAGAGTGTTTGGCCAAAAGAGGGACTCAATACAGAACTTTAAATACCCGAAATATGTAAATTTTGAAGGTCACCTCCTTGTGTCCCTATTTTATGCAGATTCAAATACCACAGGACTCAGATGGGCACTAAAGGTGGAGGGACAGAGAGAAACTAGAGATCACTTGAACTGACCCAAAGGAGGCAGCTGCTCGTCAGCTTGAACTGTTGTTTCTGGGCTGCAGCGCAGATCTAGTGTGGTCAGAACTTCCCATGATTATTGGGATGCCAAACGGATGGGATGATATCATTTTTTTAGTCTTCCAATTTTAATTGTTAGCAACCAATGTGAAAAAAAATAAAATAGCATGTAGATCACCAGTTTGCAAGCTCTGCTCATACAGATAAGACAATTCAGAAATTAGTTAAGAGACAAGATTAGTTTTGAGGAAAGATACTGGGAAGATTGTACCCTACTGCACTGTTTGTAATGGTGAAAAATGGGAAACAACCTAAATATTGATCACTATGGAAATTCGCAAGTAATTTGTGGCAAAGTTATTTAATTGAATACTATCTAGTTAAAAATTTGAACTCTAGCCATATGTATCAATGTGGATAGATGGCCAAGACACAGAATCGGGTGAAAAGGTTAAGTTTTAGATCAATATACAAAATATAACAGCATTCCTATAAAACTTCAAAAGTCCCAAGTCATTCTCACTATTGTTTATAAATACATAGTAATAGTGAAAGTATACAAAACCTCGATTAGGAAGATGCATATCAAATTTAAGATCGTGGTTGCCTTTCGAAAGGGAAGTAGAATGGCTCCGGGAATAAGTGGCTCCTGCTTTATCGGTCATGTTCCACTTATTTCATTAAAAAACTTAAAACAACAAAACATAACATCCATTCATTATGGAGAGAGGGCACATGAATGTTTACTCTGTTTTTCTTTGTAAAACATTTCAGAATTTGTAAATATGGGCAATCGGGGCCGTCTGTGCTCTGCCTCCCTGGCACTGATATCCTTTCTAGACTCGGCTTCCCATTTCCTCACCAGCAGATGCGGGGGAAGTGTGTGGTGCCCTCCTGCGTCTCTTCAATCAAACGGTCTATGAGTCTAAAACCTCCCCACCCCCATCCCCGCGCGGGAAGGCTGTGAATGAGGCATGATGCCTCCCTTCAGTTAGACTAGTGCCATCCCTCTCAATCCGCAATTCGTTCTCCAGAGGCACGATGTGTAGTGGATTTATCAATCCTTCTGAGTGTTAGATCCCTCTTTTCTGAAGAGTTAGCGAAGTTTAGAGAAAACGTCTGCCTGGTGCCTGAACAGAGTAGGTAATAGAGTCGCATTTAGGTTCTAATGGGGCTCAGCATCACGGTTTTTCACGCTGCCTTCCAAATTCAAGTTGGTTTACCTTGCCAAATTCAGGCAATGTATCGGAAACAAGCCAGGAATGGTTGCTATGGTGACACTCTGGCTCCGCCCCGGGCTTACCAAATAGCATGCTGGGAAATGTAGTTCGTAAAAGAGGACACTCGCCGAGGGGCGGGGCAACTTCCGGAAAGGGTGCCTCCACCGCCACCCTACCTTTCTTTGCTTTTGGGCCACAAAACCCTCAATGAACACCCAGCTATGGGTTCTCCTTCCCACGCCCGCAGAAGGCATGGCTGAAGGCAGGCCAAGTGAAGGAACACGATTCCAAAGAGCGGAGACCCGCGCCGGACCGGTGCCGCCGGAAGAGGCGAGGCTCCGGCTGCGGCACGGAGGCTCCACCCCCTGACGTCACTTCCATAAACAAAGGGCGCAGTGGCGGCGCGGGGTCTGGGATGTGACCCCTGCCGAAGGTGCTGCAGCTGCGGCGGTGGCTTCCGAGGCTTCGGGGTGTTTGCAGGTTGAGGACGAGGACAGATCCCCGCTTTCCTCAGGTATGAAGTGTAAGCAAAGGCACCTCCGCAATGGCCCCCTTTAGGCCCCTCCCACCACCCACTCAGGCCACTGCTGGATTCCGGGCTGTGAAGGGTGGGCTGATGGGGAGGCTAATGGGGCGAAGTCGGGAGGGACGCCTACTGGTCCCGCTTGGAGGCTGTGGGTTCCTGATCCCAAACCAGTGAGTAAACCACGAGCTGTTTATAAAGGCCTTTTCTGAATGGTTCCTCGCTTCTTGGTACACAGGAAGGATTTCAGTGCTCTTGCGACAGAGGTCTTACCTTCCTTAACGGGTACTTTTCGAGCCCCTCAGAACATCTTGGTTTAGACTTCTATTGGTCTATTTGCATTGCTTTGATTCCTAAGTTTTTTTTCTTTTTCGAGTATCACCAAATGTGTACTAGCATTAAATTCAAAGGCCAATGAGTTTATATGTATCATAATTTTATACAGATCTTGCCACTTTGGAGAACTTATATCCCATTGTCTCTATTCAGGTGTGTGTGTGTGTGTGTGTGTGTGTGTGTGTGTGTGTATTGATATCAGAGAGAGGAAGGGAGAGGGGGAGAGAGAAACATCAGTGATGAGAGAGAATCATTCACGGGCTGCCTCCTGCGCCCCCTACTGGGGATCGAGCCTGCAGCCCGGGCGTGTGTCCTGATGGAAATGTGAGCTCCTGCTCATGGGTCAGTGCTCAACCCCTGAGCACACCAGCCGAGCACTATTCAGTCTGTTTGTTTGTTTGTTTTTTTAGAGTTCCATTTCATTTCATTTGTGCTGCATGCTGAAACAACGCCAAAATGGCTGTTCTGTTACTAAAAATGCTTCCTTCAAAGGAAAATTGTTAGGCACGATTTCAGGGGATTTTCACTGAGTATCTGGGATTAGAGACCCGGCATTGGAGCCTTTCCTTTAAAACCTCTCCTTTGGAGGTGTTATAGCTACAGTTATGACTGTCCAGAGTCAGCCTGAGCCAACTGAGCTCAGCGGTTTAAATTCCAGTGCTAGGCGCACCAATTTCAGACAGTGGCAAAACATCTGTTTTTATTATAATGCTGAATTAATTATTTAAGTGACATCAGTGGATCTGAATCTTTCTGAACATCATAACATGATTAAATCCAACTCAACATACAAAAAAAGGCCTAATGTTCCTAAGGCACTTTAGGATCTGGTGAGGTAAATAACCATATACATTTCTTATGACACATGAAGCAATATAATTAAGAATAACGTAATATTATGCATAAAGAAAAAGGAAATGTAGGGGATATTTATAGATGGATGACTTAGGAAAATAAAGCTGGTTAATATATAAAGTAAGGGGAAAGTATTGAATAAACACAAGACCTTACAGTTATACTCTATGGAAGGGCCAGCTATAACTTCATAGTGTAACCTTTTTGATATTAGCAAAACTAAACATATATAGTAAAGTTCCATGTTTCTGTGGCAATTGGTAGAGAAAGTATATTAAAAATAGTTACGGAATAAATTTAATTTTACATAACTTCACTTGGTCAAGGAACTAGAATCAGTATTATCCCTAAGCAGACATTGAGTTTTTGCTTGGTGGTTGAAATAAGGTTTCTAGTTACTAGTTAAAATGCAGATACCCCTGTCAAGTATACATCTGTTTGAATCTAGTTGGTTCTTCTAAGAATATTTATATATACATATTAAATATATTTTTATTGATTTCAGAGAGGAAGGGAGAGGGAGAGAGAGGTAGAAACATCAATGATGAGAGAGAATCATTGATCGGCTGCCTTCTGGTTGGCCTGTACTGGGGATCGAGCCCGAAACCCAAGCATGTGCCCTTGACCAGAATCGAACTTGAGACCCTTCAATCTGCAGGCTGATGCTGTATCCACTGAGCCAAACCAGCTAGGGCTAAGAATATATTTTTGAATGGAGACCTAAAGGCCACTTGAAGCTTGAGTCAGGCTGGGAATATCAAGTGGCTGTTTTGTTTATTTTTTTATGTATTGTTCCCCTTCAGTAATGTAGGTTTTTGGAGGGCAGGGACTTTGCCATTTCCCCAATGCTCAGAATAGTGCCAGGAAACTGGAAGAGAGTTAATATTTATGGGATGAGTGAATAAAGTGGTGCTTAGGGCTTCTGTGTAAAAATACGGTAGATTAAATTTAAGGCACCCTGGTTCTAACTTTCTTTAACAATCTCTGAATTTCTTGATCGTCTTTAGTCTATGAAGTGGGTATCGAACCTTTTTCATTTTGGCATATTACAGCATACATGTGTATAATTTTGCCCTATTTCCTTAGGTCATAAGAAGCTGGCCTTGGTGCAATAAGGAACTTATTGCAATGGAGGAGCGGAAAGTGAAGAGGAGAAGTCCTAAGTCTTTTAGTGCCCACTCTACTCAGGTTGTTAATGCCAAAAAAAATGCCATTCCGGTTAGTAAAAGCACAGGGTTTTCAAATCCTGCATCACAGTCAACTTCACAGCGACCAAAGTTAAAAAGGTGAATATTTTTTCTTTCATATTATCATAGCAAAATGCTATGGAAGTAAATACTAAATCCTTTAATTCTTATAATATTTTTTCTCTTGACTTTTAAACCGTTGAGGCACATATTATATGTGTTTTAGGAAAAAATTATGAAGTTTAAAGTGCATGTATAGAGATTAGACAGTGCAAAATGAATGATGGGTTTGAAGGTCCTTTCTTTTCTCAGATTAAAATAAACAGAGCAAGAAAACTTGTAGAAAAAGTTGGTGAGCTAGCCAGAAATGAGATAAAGGACATATGGGATTTTTTGTTTGTTTGTTTTTTAACTAAGATGAGTGTTTGTGCTTTGGTAGTTTTTATGTTTTAAAAAGTGTGGTTTCATTGTTTTTGTAGAAATGATTTGTATGGATTGTAAAAATTCAAACATAGGAAGAATTCAAAACAGAAATTTAAAGCACTAAAATTTCATCACCTAGAAGTAATCATTACTATTTGGTGAACATCCTTCGTCTTCAGGCTCTAAAGGAAACAGGAATGGTGTTTAAATGTGTTACGTATTACTGTTGTAAATGTGTGAATATTTTGTAGTATTAAATATTTGGAAAGCAAGATAACATTTTTTGAGAGAAAAAAGCATTTCATAATCTCAACTGTTTTTCTAGTTAGGATTAAAGAAACTTACTTCCAATTGCAAGCACCTGGTGGAGAGTCAGTTGAGGAAGTAATGCGTGTAGTACTCTGTGGCCACTGGGTTTCCACAAAAGAAAAGATTCTTGCCTTGATGATGGTCTCTCACTCTGAGGAAACAAAAGGAACATTCCAATAGGAATTAAATGATAAACAACAAGAGTTATGAGGGTTTCATAAATTATCACATTGGAAAGGGGTTTTCCTTCTGGAGGAGTTTGACTTAGAGTCAAATTTTGACTATGGTTTATGGTTGGTGGAAAAAGAAAACTAGGAGACTTTAAAGGCAATTACTCCTCTTCTAAATTCTTACAGCAGTTTATTTATATCTCATGGTCAGTTTCTACCCTGTACTTTTATTTCCTACCTTCCTCGGGAGTGTAGGCTTCCTGAGGACGGGGAAATCTTGATAATCCTTATGTGTCAGACAGTACTTACAATGTGGCTTTGCACCTAGTATGATTTCAACGAGTGATTTTTTTATTGAATTATTTTAATATAAAATGAGACAGTGTAACAGATCAAAAACATTGAAGTGGAAATAAAACAAAGCTACTGAAGGGTTTGAATTAAGGAAATTTATATGATCTGATTTTACTTTTTTTTAAATAAATTTTCAATGTGAAAGAAAAGATAAGCATTTGATATACTAAAACCTTATAGTCAAAAGTAGTTTATCTCAGATTTAAAAAAATATATATTTTTATTGAATTTAGAGAGGAAGGGAGAGGAAGAGAGTGATAGAATCATCAATGATGAGAGAGAATCATTGATTGGCTGCCTCCTGCACGCCGCCCCCCATTGGGGATCAAACCCGCAACCCAGGCATGCGCCCCTGACTGGAATCGAACCTGGGACCCTTCAGTCCGCAGTCCGGCGCTCCATCCACTGAGCCAAACCAGCTTAGGCTATCTCAGATTTTAGTGTGAAGATAGATCTCTTGGGAATCTTTTTACAATGCAGATTCCAAATCAATTAGTCTGGGGTAGGGCCCCAGATAAGCATTTCTAATAAGCTCACAGGTGAAGTTGATGCCAAGGTCCTAAATAATGATATTAAACCTAATATGTACATAGGACACAGATCTTGCTTTGTGACAAGCTGTTACTAACCTACTGTCTGCAGCTTATTTGTTCTAAGTTGATTTCTTGTAAAGAGTATTAGTTTCTTTCTTGCTACCCCCTCTGCCTCACCCACCATCTTCATCTTATCCTTATTGTGGTGAGTGCAGTTGTGGAAAAGATGTCTTCATGCAACATTACAAAGAAACTAATTGAGTACTGACTATGTGTGCATGTCAGGATTATAGTATGTATTGGGGTTCACAGATAATATACAACCCCTTCTTCCTTTTTTGCCTGGTGAACTCCTACTTATTCTTTACGGCTTCACTCACATGTCACCTTTAGGAAGTTTTCCCTGGCTGTCCCTTGGTTGAGTGAACTGCGCTGTCTCTGTTCCCGTATCACGGTGTGTATAGCACCATCACTCAAGTGTTGGAGAGCCTGGTATACGCTAGATACATGTAGTAAGAACTAATCTAGTCTAGGAGTTCTAAAACGGCCTTCCTGAGGAAGTTGCATTTGAACTGAGATAAAGATGGCAGTGAGGAGAAGGATGCTACCGCAGACAGAGGGTTAGCATGTAGTTAGATAAGAGAATAGAATTATAGGAAGCAAACTGGACGTTCTGAATGTCTAGAACATACATAGACAGGAGAGGATAGGGCTTCTTAAGGATATTGGGCTTTATCCAGCAGGCAGTGCAAAGCTACTGAAGGGTTTGAATTAAGTAAATTTATATGATCCAATTTTACTCTTTAAAAAATTGACTTGGCTGGTCTATGGGGAGGCTTCATAAGGGGCTCAGAGACAACACATAGAGACAGGAAGACCAGTTGGGAAGTGTTAGAGGGTTCAATCAAGAGATAGGGTAGTGGCAGTGGAGAGAGAGATTAGAGAGATACCTATGATTATAATCAATAGGACTGCATGACTGCATGTGGGGGCCTTAGGAAGTTGAGGAGTCAAGGTTAATAACAGGCTTTTAGCACTCCATCATATGGTGATTTGTAATTTATCTGACTTCCTTTCTCCTTAGACTGGGCCCTCTTCCGTGCAATGATTGATGTCGTGTGCATCTTTATATATCCAGTATCTGGCATAGTGTCAGCTACGGAGTAGGGACTCCATAACCACTTGTTCAACAACTGATAGTTCAAGAAACAAATAGGGTAAAGTTTAAAAGGGAAAGGTGTATGTTTTACTGAGAAATAAAATATGAAACATGGTCTTGGCTGGTGTGGCTCAGTTGATTGGAGCGTCCTGCGCACCAAAAAGTTGTGGGTTTGATCCATGGTCGGGGTGCATGGGGGAACCGATCTATGTGTCTCTCTCATGTTGATGTTTCTGTCTCTCCCTCCCTCTCTAAGAAACAAATCTATTAAAAATATATGAAACGTAGGATAATAAAAATACTAATTTTCTTTTCAGTTTTTTGTAGTCCAAAGAATGAGCACAATATATAACTGTATTAACCAAACTTTTTATATGCCTTAGTAGTTATGTTTTATACATTTGTTTGAGATTTTTCACAACTTGTCCTTTTAATTTCTAGCTTGGTTTTATTTAATACTGAATTTGTTCTGATTTCTTGTTTTTAAGGGAAAATTTAATTCAGAAATTTTGCTTAACCGAGAACAGTCTGAAAATAACCATCTCTTTTTAAAGACAGGTACACGCAACCAACTTTTAACTGTATCTTATTTGCAGAGCGGTGAAGGAAAAGACAAAACCTCAGGGAGGGGAGGGAAAAGGAGCTCAGTCAACCCCGATTCAGCATTCCTTTCTCACTGACGTCTCAGACGTTCAGGAGATGGAGAAGGGGCTTCTCAGCCTTTTGAATGATTTCCACTCTGGGAAACTTCAGGCCTTTGGTAAGCAATAGATGTTTGTATTTACCACTTTTCAACATGTTTACATCCTATTTTCTGTATGTATTTTGTTATTCCTGTTTACGGTGTCATTTTTTTTGTTTGTTTAAAAAAAGAGTCCAGAGGCATAAAATGCAGTCCTCTTAGATTTCATTTATCAATTAAGTTGTACTACTGTGTATACAATTGAAAATATTGCATTGTGTGCTTCATAACGTTCTACATGCTTCATGAATATTTTCATATATTTTTCTTAAAGGAGGAATACCTAATTGGTTGACAAAGGATTTGTAGTTGAAG
Organism: Myotis lucifugus; assembly: GCF_000147115.1. Taxonomy (NCBI): domain Eukaryota; kingdom Metazoa; phylum Chordata; class Mammalia; order Chiroptera; family Vespertilionidae; genus Myotis; species Myotis lucifugus. The sequence continues at coordinate 10,602,696 of NW_005871059.1, read as the reverse complement.
TATTTATATGACTCTTAATTTCATCCAGATTATTATAAAATGTTGGATCACTTGATTCAAATGAGAGTTGTCAAATTGGAGATAATTATACCTGAGGGATAGTTTGTTTTGTTGTTTTTTTATCTTTCCTATCTGATTTGTTTAGTGCCCATGGTCATTTCTTAGGTTGTCATTGTTTTTCCAGTCAGAAATTTGACTTACTATGTCCAGAAAATATTCAATCATTAACAAAGCAATTTATAAAAGAAAATGATAATCAATTTCTTTTGCAGCACCTAGAGTTTAAGAGTATTTCCTCCATCTTAATCTTTATTAATGTTTTGGAATGTTCCCCCAGGAAATGAATGTTCCATTGAACAGATGGAACATGTTCGGGGAATGCAGGAGAAATTAGCTCGCTTGAATTTGGAGCTGTATGGGGAGTTAGAGGAACTTCCTGAGGATAAGAGGAAGACGGCTAGTGACTCTAATCTCGATAGGCTTCTTTCTGACGTGAGTATAGTTCTTTCTCTTTATTCTTTTCTTTTTAAAGATTTTTATTGATTTCAGAGAGGAAGGGAGAGGAAAAGAGAGATAGAAACATCAATGAAGAGAGAGAATCATTGATCAGCTGCCTCCTGCACGCCCTACACTGGGGATCAAGCCCACAACCCAGGCATGTGCCCTGACCGGGAATCAAACCGCGACCTCCGGGTTCATAGGTCAACACTTAACCTCTGAGCCACGCCAGCTGGAAACTCTTTATTCTTAATAAATATTTTTATTGAGATAAAATGTACTAATTTAACTATTTTAAAGTATAACATGCAGTGGTTTTTAGTATATTCACAATGTTGTGCAGACATCACCACCAGTTTCAGAACATCTTCATCACTCCAAAAAGAAACCCTATAACTCTCTGTTCTCCCCTTCCCCACCCCCTAGCAACCATGAATCTACTTTCTGTCTCTATGAGTTTGCCTATTCTGGACATCTATCTATAATAATAAAAGCGTAACATGCTAATTAGACTGGACATCCTTCCGGATGACCATCCGGACGAAGTCGGGCTGCGAGGGAAGCCCAGGTCCTGGGTGCCAGAGGGAAGCCGGTACCGGCAGCCAGGGGAAGGAAGGCCTACTCTTGCACGAATTTTGTGCATCGGGCCTCTAGTATATATATAAAAGCCTAAGCGACCTTTACGACCAAATGACCAGAATGACTGGCCGACCAGTTGCTGTGATGCTTACTGACCACCAGGGGGCAGATGCTCAATGCAGGAGCTGCCCCCTAGTGGTCAGTGCGCTCCCACAGCCAACCTCCCAAGGCCAGCCAACCTGCCTGGGGATTCCCCCCCCCCCCCCCCCCCCCCCCCCCCGCTGGCAAACCACCCGCAGTCCCTCTCCTCGCCCCTCCCCCCGTCCGGCAGGCCCCAGGCCGGTGGCCAGCAGGCCCCCAGGTCCCAGCCAGCAGCTGGCATGCCCCGGCCGGCCCAGCTTCTGTCGGGACTGGGCGAGATGGCCCCAATAGGCCCTGATCACTGGCCCGGTCTAGGGACTCCACCCGTGCACGAATTTCGTGCATCGGGCCTTTAATTTCATATAAGTAGAATCATACAACATGTGGCTTTTTGTTGGGATTCTTTCACTTAGTGTAATGTTTTCAGGTTTCATCCATGCTATACTTTACTCTTTTTTTTTTTAAAAAATATATTTTATTGATTTTTTACAGAGAGGAAGGGAGAGGGATAGAGAGTTAGAAACATCGATGAGAGAGAAACATCGATCAGCTGCCTCCTGCACACCCCCTACTGGGTATGTGCCCGCAACCAAGGTACATGCCCTTGACCGGAATTGAACCTGGGACCCTTGTGTCCGCAGGCCGACGCTCTATCCACTGAGCCAAACCGGTTAGGGCATCTTTTTTTAAAGAAACATAATCCAAAGAAACTATGCATATATTCTGAGAATGCTGGCTAACCTTCAAGCAAAATATTACCTTCTGTACATATATGATAATATCTTAAGATGTAGAAGGGTAGTATGTCAAAAAATCCCAACATGATTAATATACATTGCCTTATTTATTCAGGGTAGTTACTTATTTTTAAATATAGAACTACGTTTGGTAATTATGGTAGTTTAACACATTTCCATGTGTACTAACTTGCTAGAGTTGCCATAACAAAGTACTGGGTGGCTTAAACCACAGAAATATATTTTCTCATAGTTCCGGAGGCTAGGAATTGAAGATAAGGTTTTGGCAGGGTGGTTTCTTCTGAGGCCTCTTTCCTTGGCTTGTAGATGGCCACCTTCAAGTTCTCCTTCTCCGCATGGGCACCTGTGTCCACATTTCCTCTGCTTGTCATTTTGGATTAGGGCCCAACCTAATGACCTCATTTTCACTTAATTACCTCTTGAAAGACCCTCTCTCCAAATACTGTCACATTCTAAGGTTGTTGGGTATAGGACTCAAAAATGAATTTTGGGAGGACGTAAGTCAGCCCCATAACACCAACTATGATTCTTACACTGAGAAGTGTGAACTAAATTTGCCTCTTTAAATCTTTTTTTGAACAAAAATAGATAAAAATTGAATTCAATGTACTTTAGTTTCAGAATAGTTTCCTAGTCACCAATGACATTTTGTTGCTTTTCTCTATCTTTTGAATAAGTAAAAGTGAGGGAAATTATATGCCTATACTTTAAAAATTTCATGCTTATACTTTTTATTTCAAGTCTACTATTTTCAGTGTTGCAACTATTTCCTTTTACAAATATAAGCTTAATGTATAATACATTTAGGAGAGTGACTGTGGTATGCTGAAAACAACACTGATTTGAAACCAGAAAGCCTTTGTTTAGTCCAGGGTCTGCATTTGTAACTCTGAGCAATTTAACATTTCTGTAACTCGGATTTTTCCTTGTAGGGATGATTAATTCTACCTCATACTAAAAACTGAATGTCATGTGCAGTCTTATTGTAGTCCATAAAGGTTTTAAAGATTTTGATTATTAAAATGACAACTTTTGTCTTTTAAAAACTATTATTAGAGAAGACTATAATTATGCATGATTTTAAGCATAGTTAGGAAACTCTAATTGTATCATCTGATTTAATTCCCTCCACATATCCTTATTTAACAAATGCTAAAGCTACTTTATAAGTGAATTTCCCAGTCTGGAAATTTTAGTATTTTGCTTTTTCATTTAAAGAAAGCTTACATGAAAAAGAATTTATTTAAAAATGCGTAGTTATGATATTTATTATGTTTATATTATAAGAATTAAAATTAAATGTGTTTCTTTATGTTACAGTTAGAAGAATTGAATTCTTCCATGTATCCTTTGTCTAATGTCAACAGTGAAAAGTCTACAAATTATAATTTCTGGTGAAATCCCAATTATGTAATTTCTGGTGAAATCCCAATCGTGTTTTAGAAAGATGTGATTTTTAGATGTATTAAACAAAGATACCTATTATTTACTAGGGCCATCTCTCTTCCCCTTTGTTTTCCAAGTGGAGTTTTCTAGTTGTTTTGTTTGTTTTTGGTTTGTTCTGCTTTACTTTGTATTGTTTTGTATTTTTAAAAAAAATTAAAAATACTTTTTCATCAAGAGAATTGAGGATTAGGCTAGTTGTCATATAAATTATTTTGAATTTTATATTCTGAGGCTAAATGGCAGTTGGATATCCCGATATACTATGCTTAATCTAATATTATTACATATAATATTGTAAATGCATAACATTGAGAATCAGACATTTAAGGGATACTTCCATAGCTTGTGAAGTGACATTTTCATAATTAAGTGTACAACGTGTATTATAAGATTGCTTAAAGGAAAGCACCAAGGTACATGTAAAATATTCAGGTTTTGACATTTTAATTCAGAGCAACTATTTCAGGAACTTAAAAAAAATTTTTTTTTACAATGTGATAGGCACAATGTGAGGTACATAAGAACAGTAAGAAATGATTCTACCTACAAAATAATTTCATTTGAGAGGTAAGACATCTCCTTTGAACCAAAAATGAGATATTAGAAAGGTTATTATAGAGTCAAGTGATTTAATTTTTGAAATTTGGTTCCACATTTTGGTAATGTAACCTTGGTCAAATTGTTTAACATCTCAGTGTCCTCTGTAATATGTGGTGATTGCTACACATAATAATGTGTATGTGAAATTTTCCAAACCACATTATATATACATAAAATGTATAAATATATATATTTATATATCTATGTAAATTACTCTTATTACTGTAACATATACTGTTATTAATTGCTGAATTTTAGTCTTGAGTCTGATTTTTTCTTGAAAGTCTTCAAATTCTAGGTATAGTTATAATTACTTCACTACATTTAAAAATTGTCTTACCACTTCTAAGCTTCTCAAAAGCACATAGGCACTTTCCCTTTAGACATATTTCTTTTTTTAAAAAATGCCCCTGTCTCTTAGCTCCTGAGTGTAATTTTCAGAAATTTAAAATAATTACTTATTGTAGAATGAAAATCTTAACTCATGAATTCAGACAAAAACTGCATTTGACAGATGCACAAGACGTTCCAACTACTTCTACCAGCTAAAATGAAATGCAGTTGCTTTCTTGTGGTTTGAAGCAAAGCAGCATTATTTACTTTTCCAGCTGAATCCAGCAGCAGAATCATCTCCCACAATAAGGAATTCAAGTAATTAAAGTGCAACTGTAATGATTTTCTCATAACTGCTTGTGGTAAACTTGACTTGCTGTAATTCACCATAACTGGAGGCTAGGCCTTGTGGAAGGCTTAGTCAGGAAACATGATACACAGGTTGTGCTGCTCTGCTTATTATTGTTGCCTTCTGGGTTATACTTGAAATGCATTGTGCTAAATGTTGTTGATAGGGCCGAGGGATTGTCCTTCCTGAGCTCACCAAGCTTACTCCACTGTTGATGTAAGTTGGTGATGCCCAGGCTTTTTGTGGCAGCCCAGCTTCAGTTTACGTCAGACAATCATACACACACTGGTGTGTTTGCCAATGGCCAGTGGTAACAAAATGTGAAATGAGTATTTGTGAAATTTGCTATTTTTAATAAAGTGATTGTTTTAAATTTGTCTCTGTTGTCTGTTTTGAAGAAACCCGCAGTCTTCAATCTGGGAAGATAAGGTTCAATTCTCAAAAGTAAACTGTTCTTATAAAATTTGAGGTTCTGTAACTTCCTTGCGAGTTTTGCACCTTGTGCCCATTTAAATGTGGATGTAATGAAAAGAGCATGGGCTTTAAAGTCAGACCTTGATTTGAATCCCCATTCTGCTCCTTAGCTTTGTGTTCATGAACATTTACTCAGTTTACCTGAGTTTAATGTTTGTTTTTATCGAGAAAAAGAGGTTAATAACCAACTCCCAGAGGTTGTTAGGAGGAAGTAAAAAAGTGTGCACTAAGATGCTGAGCACAGTAGCTGACACCAGTAATGTTCAGCCAACAGCCTCATGACCCTTTTTAAAACAATTTGATTGAAATAACCCATATACATATACCATAACATTTACCATTTTGGGGTGTATAATTCAGTGGTTTTTAGTACATTCAGAGGGTTGTGCACCCACCACTATAATTCATCACCCCAAAAGCCCATTAGCAGTCACCCCCCAGCCTCCAACCCCCCAGCACTTGGTAACCAGTAATCTACTTTCTGTCTCTATGAATTTGCCTGTTCAGGACATCCTCTACAAATGGAGTCATACAATACATGGTCTTTTGTGACTGGATTCTCTTAGTGTAATGTTTTTAGAGTTCGTTCATGTGGTAGCATGTATCAGTACTTCATATCCTTTCACAGCCAAATCATATTCCATAATATAGATATGTCACATTTTGTTTATCAATTCATAGAGCTCAGTTGCCTTCACCATAGATAGACAAGAGACCTCCATGATTCTGCCTCCTTATTTTCAGGCCACAGAAACAAGCACCTAATTGGGGGTGGGGAGAGTGGAACCCATTCAATGACCATTTTTATAAGTGATGGTTTTAGTAATTTTGGGGATTCTGAGTTAAAAGAATTTTGATCAATTTATCAGTCTCTTGAATATCCCTTTTAAAAATGAGGAAATCACTAGAACATCAACTACAATCCAGGAAATGTTTCTGTTGGGTGGAGAGAATAGGGATTTGGGGGGAGAACTGGCACTCTAGGGTCTGACAGAATAAAAGGAAACTGGCATGAGACATGTTTTTCCTGGATGGGTGCTGTGACAGGAGAGCTGAAGCTGTTTCCTGTGGATCAGTGACAGAGCAGCAGATTGGCCTTGTTTACCCATTTGTCCTTCCATCAAGGGACCCCATGTCCCAGCTAACAAAATTTTAGCTTATCTAATAATTTGTATCTGTTTACACAACTTTAACATGTTAAAGGCAACCGGGAAAATAATGAGGTGCCTGGCTTAGAATAAAATGTATAGATGTTGCATATTCCTTATAGATAAATTTTAATTAAAGTGACTTTTAAAAAATACTACCAGAGCACACCAACTTCCAGACATCTTAAACTTGTTCATTTACAAATATTTGATCATACTATTTATATGGTTTTCTAACCTGCTTCTCATATTATGGATCTCTTTCCATGGTTACAACTATTCATCTCCATAGAAAAGAAAAAAACTTGCAGGCTTCACAATAACTATCTAAAGACATTTTGACCAGAATAATTAGAAATCGATTAGGAAGGGTGCGTTTTGGTTTTGGTACCTTCTGTATCATTCTAAAATTGACAATAATAAGTATTAGAATATTCTGAGGATTTACTGAAGATAAGAAACCCCGCCTTTCCCACACGTGGCCTTAAAATTGCTAGCTTTCTTTGGGACCAAGCAAAGGCTGGCTTGGGCATCCAGGTCTCCTCCCGGAGCCCGGCCTCCCGGCTCATCCCTGCTCCTGGGCACTCAGGCCAGGCGTGCCCAGCGGTTATGCGGGTCTCGCTGCAGCCCTGGCCCTGGCGCTGGCCCTGGGGAACTGTGACCTTCCCTCCGGGTGGGAAGGGGGCGGAGCAGGTCGCTCCCCTGTTGTCAGGTCTCTATGGAGACAGCGTGGGGCCATCTTTTCCACCCTCCGCCCCAGGCTGCAGCGGAGGTCTTGCTCCAGATTTTCACTACAAGATCCAAAAGGAGGCAGCCGCTGGGCGCCGTCTCTCGGCCACCTTCCCGAGGTAAAGCCCTTGGCTGTGGCCGCGTCTTCTGCTTGGGGACATCACAGGCACTGCGCCCGGGCTGGGTTAGTTCCCCCTGCAGCCTAGGACGATCCACGCAGCGTTGAGATAACCTTGGAGAACCTTGGAACCCTCCAAGATTGAAGTGGCGCTGGGGGGAAGCTAACCGGTCTCTGAGCAGGGGCAGGTCTGAGTTGCGCTGTGGCAAGTAAGCGCTAACCTCCCCCGCAGCACTCACTGGGGATGGAAATAAAGTCAAGTTATGGGGCCCCGTGGAAAACACTGATTTTCTTAGGACTCCAAAGTGGTTACACCATCAAACTCCCTCCATCTGCCAGTTCTCACCCTCTTGCCTACCATGGAGTCCAAAATGTGGGGGGTGGGGCGGTAGAGAGGGGGTCCCCGCCCCGCCCCCCCATCCCAAATGAATACCCTGGGGAGGTGAGCATTTACTTGTCACAGCCCAATCCTAACCTGGTCCAATGCAGAGATTGTTTTGTTTCTCCTGAGCACTTCAGTCTTTGGAAATATGAGCTGCTCAGATCTCGAGGTCATGGTGGGAGCC
>NW_005871059.1:10590192-10594857 GCF_000147115.1 Myotis lucifugus | reverse complement strand
AAGGAGAATAGAATCCACAGCGAATACGGTGCGTGGGTATAATTGTATAGCTCTGAGTTCATATGCTAAGATTTGAGGAATAGGACACATAATTAAACCGTGGTAGGAATATTTATCTTTTTAAAGCACTTACCCTGTGCTTATTAACAAATCTCGCCATAAGCATCAGAACAGAATCTCCAGACCTCACCTGTATTAGAGTTAGCACCACCCACCTTGTTTTCAGGCCCTTCCCGACATTGGTGCACCTCAGGAACCTCAAAATTCACACTCTAAAAACTATTTCAGTGAGAGCAAGTAGGGTTAGAAATTTGAAAGTTTTAGAGCAACATAACTGGTTACTCTTCCTGAATGAATTTAGATAGGACAGTTGCTTCTCGTTATAGCTTTAATTTTACAGCTTTAAATTGAGCAAATCAGCATTTGATTATGTCCAGTTTGGCCTTACAGGCGTGACATTTCCTATCTCCTCCTGTGCTACCCAAAAACACAAATTTCCTCAAAACGTGCTATTGCTTTCATTACGTGTGTGCATTTAATAAAAATGATATACTGGTTTATGCTCAAAATAAGCCATGCCTTGAATAGGACATTTTATTTAACTGGAATAGTCTTTAATTTCTGTTTTTTACTAATCACATGCACTTTTCTTTTACTCTGTTTTTCCCCCCTGCGATCTTTAGAACCAGATTACTTCTTGGTGAGCATATTTAAGGGATTAATTTTTTTTTCTCCACCCCTAGTAGTTTATTTCTTCTTCATGCTTCAGGAGGAAGACTTGCTAATAGATTTTTCCCCAATGCATAGAATCTAAAAGTTTCTTAAGGAAGAAATGCCAGGTACATATTTCTAAAGGTATTAGAAGATATTGACTACTACCATATAGTAAGCATAATTCAGTCAGTGTTCTTGCCCCAGAGTGAATTCTCATCTCAAGTACCCTCAAATACTTCTCTTTCTTCCAATTCACTAATGTCATGAAAGAGTAATCTGTCAGACCTACCTAATACTTCAATTCTAACCTGATTTTACCATATAACTCATTTAACATAATGATGAAAATTTTACTAATAAGAAGATCACATAAGTTGATAAATTGCCACCGTGGCAACATAGTTGTCGAATCCTAATAACCAGTGAAGGAATTTTTCTTAGCTAGTAACTTGCTTTTCAGTCCTGGAATTTGGAAAATTGATAAAATGTGAATAATTATTCGATTACTCATCAGATACTCATCAAATGCCTACTCATGGGCAGGTGTTATGTGGGAGGCAGCTTCTAAATGACTCCCAGTGGCCTTAGCTGGTTTGGCTCAGTGGATAGAGCATTAGCCTGTGGACTGAAGGGTCCTGGGTTTGATTCCAGTCAAGGGCACATGCCTGGGTTGCGGGCTTGATCCTCAGTATGGGACGTGCAGGAGGCAGCCGATCAATGATTCTCTCTCATCATTATGTTTCTAACTATCCCTCTCCCTTCCTCTCTAAAATCAATAAAAACATTAATCCTATATAATAAAAGGCTAATATGCAAATCGACCAAACGGTGGAATGACCAGTCGCTATGATGCATACTGACCACCAGAGGGCAGACACTCAATGCTCAGTTAGAACCCCTGAGCCAGGCTCACGGCTGGGGAGGGCAGCAGCCATGGCGGGAGTCTCTCCCGCCTCCACAGCAGCACTAAGAATGTCCAACTGCCGTGGGGAGCCGGCCTAAGGCATCATTCGGACATCCCCCGAGGGCATGAATTTTGTGCACCAGGCCTCTAGTATAAAATAAAGTAAAATGACTCCCAATGATGCCAACTTCCTGGTGTCCATGCCCTTGTGAGTCCTTCCCTTGTGGGTCGGACCTGCTTCTAATGCAGGAGAGCCAAAGTTTTCTGTAAAGGGCCAGGTAGCATATATTTTTGGCTTTGTGGGCCATATGGTCTCTCTTCCAATCACTCAACTATGCTGGTGTAGTTATATTAGCTGTGTTCCAATAAAACTTTATTTACAAAAATGAGTGGCAGGCAATTATGGCCTGCTGACCACATTTGCTGATCTCTGTTCTGACTAATCAAAAGTGATGTAATCACTTCTGAGACTATGCTACACAAAGACTCTGGCTTCCATCTTGCCTACCCTCTCTTGCTCTTTCACTTGCTCACTTGGCCAGATACCATTTGTGAGCTAACCTATGGAGAAACCTCCATGGGAGGGGAGCCTCCAGCCAACAGCCAGCAAGGAACTGAGGTCCTTGTTCCAAAAACCACTTTCATGAGCCTGGAAGTAGATCATTCTCCCATCTGGCTTTGGGATGACTTCAGCCCCAGCTGACATTTGGAGCATGAGAGATCCTGGTCAGGGGATCCAGTTAAGCCATGCCTGACTCCTGACAAAACTGAGATGATAATGTTTGTTTTTTGAAGCCACTAAGTTTTGGAACTATTTGTTACACAGCATTAGATTTGTTACATACAAGATAACCAATACCATTTTCTCCTCTTGGAAATATTAAATATTAAAGTTTCCAAAACATCCTACAAAATGAGACATGTTTAATTTTGTTCAATCAAGTCTTTCTCAAGCATATTGAACCACGGATCCTGTTTTTCCTGGGAAACACCTATTAATATCTTGTGGAGCTATTTGGAGAAATATAAAATGCTTGAATATGAAAAGAAATCATTCCATTTAAAGAAGTAGTGATTGTCAGCATTCCATTTCTCCCTGGGTTGAGAGTCAGCAAAGTTGATATCTTAGAGAATAAACATAATCCTGTGGGAATTTATCTCTGTCCATATCTACATTAATAATATCTATATATATATATATATATATATATATGATGTAGTGTACACCAGCAATGTTTGGCTCAGTAAGCCGTTAACATGAGAACTGGCTACATAAAATTCCCTTGTTTGGGCTCTTGGAGGGATTTCACATAACAACAGCTGGGCATCTGATGAAGCTAAGGGTTTGTTTTGATTTAATGTTGATTCAGAAGTAGGTATTCCCACATTGCCATGAGGTTTTCCTCTGAACCACACATTATTACACTATAGTTCAACAAAACACATCACTGCCTTGATTTACACATGAGGAAACGGAGGCTCAGAGACTAAATTACTTGTAAAGCTTTAATTGGGGGGAGGGAGGGAGTTAGAGCAGGGACACAAATTTGGTGCTGTCATACTCTCTTATAATATTTCTAAAATTGTTCCTAATATGGTATATGCATTTCCAATATATTCATCTTCAAAATGTGCTTCTATCTTATTGAAACGTAGTAAGAGTAGAGGCACTGCAAATGTTTGTGTTATGCTTGAAATCTTCTGGCTCTCCAATAAAATTTTCTCAGCTACTCCAGGCCCCATTGTTCTCTGCTTCTTGGAATTTATAGCAACAGATGGTTGCTTAGAAACATAGACATTTCTGATGCTTGAATCCCAGCTAGAATTTCACTGACAAGTGGTCAGTGAATTTGTGTTTTAATATCTTCGATAATGGACATAACCTCCTGAGATAGCTAAAGCTGCTGAAGTGGTTGTTTTCCCACTTAGATTGATCCAAAATCTGTTTCTCTAACATCATCCATTGTTTCTAATTTTGTCTTCTGGGGATTTACAAGCCATATGAAATTGATTATATATATAAAAAAGCCTTCAGATAATTGGTGTGTGTGTGTGTGTGTGTGTGTGTGTGTGTGTGTGTGAGAGAGAGAGAGAGAGAGAGAGAGAGAGAGAGAAGAGGTCCTATTTTTTTTTATTTTTTTATTTTTCGCTAAAAGTATTACAAAGGGTATTACATAAGTGTCCTTTTTTCCCCCCCGCCCTTGACGGGCCCCTGCCCTCCCTTACCCCCCAGTGTCTTATGTCCATTAGTTATGGTTATATGGATGCATACAAGTCCTTCGGTTGATCTCTTACTCCCCTCCCTCCTGTCCCCCAACCCTCCCTGGCCTTCCCACTGCAGTCCGTCAAACAGTTTGAGGCAGCTCTGCCACTGTATTTATTATTGTTCAAAAGTTTGTAATGGTCTTAATTATCCATAAAAGAGTGCGATCATGTGGTATTTTTCCTTCATTGACTGGCTTGTTTCACTTAGCATAATGCTCTCCAGTTCCATCCATGCTGTTGCAAATGGTAAGAGTTCCTTCTTTTTAACAGCAGCATAGTATTCCATCGTGTAGATGTACCACAGTTTTCTAATCCATTCATCTACTGATGGGCACTTAGGCTGTTTCCAGATCTTAGCTATGGTGAATTGTGCTGCTATGAACATCTGGGTGCATATATCCTTTCTGATTGGTGTTTCTGGTTTCTTGGGATATATTCCTAGAAGTGGGATCACAGGGTCAAATGGGAGTTCCATTTCCAATTTTTTGAGGAACCTCCATACTGCCTTCCATAGTGGCTGCACCAGTCTGCATTCCCACCAGCAGTGCACAAGTGTTCCTTTTTCTCCACATCCTCTCCAGCACTTGTTGTTTGTTGATTTGTTGATGATGGCCATTTCTGACAGGTGTGAGATGGTATCTCATTGTTTGTTTTGATTTGCATCTCTCGGATGATTAGTGACTTTGAGCATGTTTTCATATGTCTCTTGGCTTTTCTGAATGTCCTTCTTTTGAAAAGGTGTCTATTTTAGATCCTTTGCCCCATTTTTTGATTGGAATTGT
>NW_005871059.1:10456163-10590092 GCF_000147115.1 Myotis lucifugus | reverse complement strand
CCTCCCTTGTTCTTCCAGACTGTCTTGATTATTTTTGGCCCTTTAAACTTCATAAATATTTTAGAATCAGCTTTTCACTCACACACACACCCCACAATATTTCTTGGGATTTTAAAAATCGAGGTTGCATTGAATCTGTAGACCATTTTGAAGAGAATTAAACTCTTCATTCTTCCGAGTCTCTAATTCATGAATAAAATATCCCTCTCCAGTTATTTAGGTCTTTGAAAATGTTTTTCAATAAAGTGTTATAATTTTCTTCGTAAAGTTTGTACTTTTATTTTTTTAGGTACATCATAATGTTTAATGGTATCATTTCTAAAACACCTTGGTTGAGAGAGAAGACATAGAAAAATATGCAACTCATAAGTGTAGAACTCAACGAAGGCCAAAATTACTGACATGGGCTCCCACCACTAGGTGGGTACCAGCACCTCAGAATCACCTTTCACGTCCCTCCCTGTTTTTACCCTCCTTTTCCTCCCCAAAGGTAACGCCATCCTGACTTCTAACACTATAGTGTAGAACTCTGTATGAATGAAACCATAGAAAATGTGCTATTTTGTTTTCAGCTTGTTTTGTTTAATGTCTTACGTATGTCAGCCCTACATATTTTTGTGTGTAGCAGCATCCGGTTACATGAATATATGACAACATGGTTATCCATTCAACTGTAGATGGGTGCCTGGGCTTTTTCCAGCTTGGAGCTCTCTGACGCAGCTGGGAATATTGTGGATATAACTGGTCCACATGTTCATGTTTTTCTGTTGGGTCAAATGTATGCACATGTTCAACTTTAGGAAACAACGCCAAGCAGTTTTTCGAAGCGCTGATATCACACCAGCTGTATGTGAGAGTCCTGGCTGCACACCAACACATGGATAACAAACCACCCTGACATTTAATAGCTTGAAACAGGAACCTAAGAAGAGGTCATGAGAGTTAAATGAGGTTGTAAGGTGGGACCTTAATCCAATAGGACTTTTAAAGAGAAGAAGAGACAATAGGTCTCTGTCTCTGTCTGTCTGTCTGTCTGTCTGTCTCTCCCCTCCTCTCCCCTGTGTGTGCACAGAAGAAAGGCCTTGTGAGACGAGTGAGGAGATGGCCATTTGCAAGCCAGGAAGAGAGGTCTCACCAGAAACCAGCCCTGGTAGCACCTTGATCTTGGACGTCTAGCTTTCAAAACTGTAAAAAAAAAAAAATAAAGCCACCCAGTCTATGGTATTTGTTATGGCAGCCCTAGTAGACTAAGACAGTACTCCACTAAGCTGTGCCTAGACTCCCGACCCATAGAAACATTGAGTTTTAGGTAATTTGTTATATAACAATGGAAAACTAATACGTTAGCCTGTTTTCCCCCCTCTACATTCTGTTTGACTTGTGTCCTCAAAAGATAGGCAGGTGGAGTGCTGTCTTTGTGGCTTTCTTGCTTTCCGGGGTGGGGGTAGGGTGTGTGTGTGGTGGGGGAGTCAAGTCCACATCCCTGTCTGATACAGAATCACTCCAATTTTGGAGTCATTTCCCAGCAAAGGGGAAAACAACTGGCTTAGATTCACATTTGGGTGAAATCAGAGGAGGACAGAATAAATTACAATCACTTGGAGTACATGAACTTCCTGTGTATATTTATATGGATTCTCTTCCGTGGATATATATGTCCATGCATTGCTGTAATTATGTAATTCCTATAAGGACAATATTAATCTACTGGATGTTTTTAGGTGATCTTAATGAAACATCTTTTGAAAGGAACCTATAGTTTCTAGGACTGGAGGAAAACAATTTGCGTGGATGTCAGCTGGGGATTCTTCCAGGAAAACCCTGGAAATGGAGAGCTTCCACACGCGATTCAGTGCCTGGACACCATGTAGCAACAAGGCATTAAACAAACAGGTGAGTTACACACTCTAGAATAGAACAAGTTTAATTGGTAAGGCTCATTTTACTACAACATTTTGGGTCTCATGTTGCCATATATTTTCTAAAAATACCCCTAAAGGATTTAGTTTTTGAGTCACTTTGAATAAAAATCAACCTACATTTGTCTCACCCTAGTCCCCAACTCCTACCTTATGGAAGGCTCCAGATCTGTTTCCCTTTGCTCTGTACCTCCAGGGACAAAACAGAAACCTCCAGAACACACACTGTTTACAGTGACAGGAAAGAGAAAAGCAAGGTGCTTTTGGTGTAGACCAGGGGTGGGCAAACTTTTTGACTCGAGTGCCACAATGGGTTCTTAAACTGGACCGGAGGGCCGGAACAAAAGCATGGATGGAGTGTTTGTGTGAACTAATATAAATTCAAAGTAAACATCATTACATAAAAGGGTACGGTCTTTTTTTTTTTTAGTTTTATTCATTTCAAACGGGCCGGATCCGGCCTGCGGGCCGTAGTTTGCCCACGGCTGGTGTAGAGTGTTAATATTCCAGGGTGGGCAAAAGTAGGTTTACAGCCCTGGTCAGGTGGCTCAGTTGGTTGGAGCATCTTCCCGTGCACCAGAAAGGCTGTGGGTCCAGTTCCCGTCAGGGCACATACTTAGGTTGCAGGTTGGATTCCCAGTTGGGGTATGTATGGGAGGCAACTGATCGATGTTCCTCTTTCTCAAATCAATAGAAACATATCCTTGGGTGAGGATTAAAAAAAAAAGTGGGTTTATAATTGTGAGTATGTGAAACAGAGTTTATTCTTGTATTATTTATTTGTATTATTAATATTAGTTATTATTTCATATCCTTATTTATTTATGATTTATCTTTTAGGTAATGATGGCTGGCAATTTAAGCCGCCCTTGGATATTTCTCTGTGTATTTCTTTAATCTGCTCTTCCCTCCTGTGCCAGCTGTGTGGCCCGATGGCCTGGGGATGTCCCCTCTGAAAGGTAGCGCAGGAAGTAGTCCTTGAACGGCTGTCAGACCTTGATGCGGAAGGCTGGCTGGGCCTTCAGAGCTCGTGCGTGGTTCAGGCCCGCTCACGAGGGAGGGAGACCACATGAGCTGGGACCAAGGCCTGACTGAGTAATACATCAGCGAGTGTGTCTATGTCATCTGAGCAAAGCTGGGCTGACACCCAGGTTTGGGGGGATGCTGGTTCTTGGTGTATGTCCTCCTGGAGACACGTCTAACAATGGCTATTTAGCAATATTTATTAACTTTCATTTTGGTGGGTGCCATGTAGCTAAGGACTGTGGGTTAGTAAAAATCATACCTACTTCAAATGGCCTCGTTTTCACAGTTCAACAAGGGTAGGTAGCCTGCTTGTGCTTTCAAGATGAAATATTTGGAATCTGTTTCCCCAGGCTATATCAGCCAAGGCAGAAACAAGAGCCAGGATTCCTTACCTCTCTGTGTTGAAAGAGGCCTCCATGGGCCCCTCTGTAATTATATCTCCCACCAGCACATCCAGCAAGCCTGGGCTTGTCTGTGCCCCGGGATACAAGCAGGTGAAGCTGCAGGGAGAGACCTCCACTACGCATGTGCTCTGTGAACTGTAAACTGCTGTGCAAATATGAGCTGTGAGGTGGTTAACTTGCTTAGCAACTAAGAATATATGAAACTACACAGAAAAATGTCATTCCCTCTCCCCTTACAGCTCTTTCAGGAAAGAGTTGCTCTTATAAGTCATTGGTTTGACCTCTGGACTACCAAGCAACGTCAAGAATTCTTATTCACGATACTTTTACGCTGCACTAAATCACAACTAAGGTAAATGTAGCTGATTGATGAGGTTATTGTTGGTTCTTAATGAAAACAAAATGTTTATATAACCTTTAAGGGTTTTATCCCCTAGAAAAAAAACAAAGCCATTGGTATTTTGACGTGTGAAGGTTTATAAACACGCTTCTGCTGCTGATTCCTTGAGAGCGACGTGGAACCTCTGGGGCTTTAACATCTTCATATCACAGGGGAATGTTTAGTTTTTCAAAAACTTGTCAATAGCCTCAGCCGGTGAATGTTAAACACCCCCCTCGTATATTAAGTCCCCTTGGGAACTATCAGATGACGAGATACATCAAGTAGATACCTGGTACATAGGTAGACACTCCATAAATATTTGTTACCTGAATGGTTGTATCTGAAACATATCTGAGCAGTAACCATGGCAGCAACACATAGGAACATGGGCAAGACTTGCACAGCAGTGGTCACTGATGACCAGTGTGTCCTTGTTCTCATTCGTACCCTTCTCTCCTACTATGTCTACAATCTCCTTTGAAATCCTGCAGCAAAGACGGTGTGCTATTTGAAGGTGTTAGTTGAAATACCAGGGGTTGCTCATATTCTGATCAGGAATTAATACTCTGGAGGTAGTTAGCTAACATTGTACTGGAAAGGTCACCGTCTCAGTCATTACCACGTTTTACTAATTAACATAGCAAATATCTGGCATTAGTTATTATCAGAGCAACTAGCGGCTGGTTAACTTGCCAGATGAGTGTTAGGAATGGAGTGTCTCTGGTGAAATTAAAGATGTGGGACAGACCGGAATATTCTAGAGAGCCCTGCAGTGTGCTTGGACATGGTTGAAGAATCCAGCCCCGCTGGTAGAGAAAGGATGGTTTCTCGGGTTTCATCCCCAAACAAACAGCCTTATCAGTCTGGGGATTTCTGGGAGTCTGAGGTCAACCACGAGGGTAATGACAGACTTCTGTTTCTGGAATGTGAACTGCTTCTCGTCCTTTCTCATCTGAGTGAACCTTTCACCCAGAGGACAGAGCGCTGGGACTTCAGCCTACAGAAGAGGCCGGCTTGGGCTTATTCACCCAGGTTTGCTTCGTAAACCTCTAAGTATGGCATCACTTGGTGTGAGTGGCTTTCCCTACAACCTGGTGGGAAGGTTGGGGGGACTTTGAACCCCTTAGGTAGCCACTGAAAAGTACTGGAGACGTGTGCAAGACCAAATTGGCTTTTCCAGTTTGCAATACCCGCCTCCCACTTTTTCTCGCACTTTTTCCTGCCCATCTATTATGCTCAGCCATTTCCTCTCTCCTACCCACTCGCTCACCTTCTCCGTTGCCAGCTTTCTCCTGCATCCTGGGCACATAGTGGATTGTCAATCGACTGTCCCTTATGAAGCCACTCTGTCACTGGAGGGAGACAGACACCTTCTTGGTTGTGTTTAAAGAAGCTGCAAAAACAAGCCACAGAGAAACAGCTCTCCAGTCAGTGCTGAAAAGTCAGGGAAGGGAACTTTTTATGGCAGTCATTGGCCAGGTTTGCTTGTACTCCAGCTTGACAGCTTTCAAGATAAGAAAATTATAGGCCAAACCCCATATCCATATTGCTTTGAGGTGTTGTCTCATGTATCATAGACCAAGCAATTTTAGTTGTAACCACTAGAGGTCACTAGAGAACTTCTGGTATATTTTGAGGCTTATTAACATTAGGCCTGACATTTTGTCACTGGAAATTGCATCCTTTGTCTGGTACCTGAATTCTTCTTTCTATGGGACAAGGGTATGGGGATAATCTATTCAGGAAGATTGCTTTTCTTTGTTTCCTAGCAGCTGTGTTTCTGCAGGGCGCTGTTTGTATTTCATCATTCCACAAATCTGTCATTACATACTCTGGGCTGCTGATTTTAGGGGAAGTTGTATGTCAATTTCTGGTCTCTATATTTGGCATCCTGAATCCATCTTTAATTGGTAGTGGTGGTTTTTCTTGTTTAACATCAATCAGTTCACTCTCCAAAGTCTGGATTCAGTCTTTCTTGTACCACTTCCTCCCCATTTCTTTCAGCTAGACATTTCTTCTCTCCTACCAGCATCTGCAGATCCCATGGGTTATCCAACCTGAGTGGTGCTAAATTTTAATTAAATCTTAAAAGCTTTTTTAAAGTTAGAGCAATCACCTTTCTTTGAAGCATCTTTATTGAGAGATAATTCACATACAACAAAATGTATCTATTTAAAGCAGCCGTGGGCAAACTACGGCCCGCGGGCCGGATCCGGCCCGTTTGAAATGAATAAAACTAAAAAAAAAAAAAAAAAAAAAGACCGTACCCTTTTATGTAATGATGTTTACTTTGAATTTATATTAGTTCACACAAACACTCCATCCATGCTTTTGTTCCGGCCCTCCGGTCCAGTTTAAGAACCTATTGTGGCCCTCGAGTCAAAAAGTTTGCCCACCCCTGATTTAAAGGGTATAGATCAACGGTTTTAGTAAGTTCGGAGTTGTGCAACCATTACCACAACCGAAGTTTAGAACATTTTCGTCACCCCAAAAAGAAACCCCATACCCATTAGCAGTCACTCCTTATCCCCACCTCCCAGCACTGGGAAACCACTAATCTACTTTCTGTTTCTATAAATTTGTCTTTTCTGGGCTTTTCATATAAATGGGATCATACACTTTGTGACTGCTACTTTCAAGTATTACAACATTCTTACCATTCACCCATTTTGTAGTATATATCAGCACTTCTTTCCTTTTTTATTGCCAAATAATATTCCATTGTATTGATATGCTATATTTTATTTACCCATTCATCAGCTGATGGACATTTGGGTTGTTTATGCATTTTGGCTACTGCGAATAATGCTGCTATAAACATTAGTGTACAAGTTTTTCTATATGGATGTGTTTATTTCTTTGAGGTATATACCTAGGAATGGAATTGCTGGGTCAAATGGTGGCAGGGCAATTGACTTTTAACTATTAAGCATTTCTTTTGAATCACATTTATTCCTATAGTCCTTGTTCCTTGGTAACTGTGAATAAGCCTGTGGATAAACAGGAGAATTGAGCATTTTTTATAAATAAGCCAAGCTATACTTATTCAAATTACCTTGTTATCAAGGCAGAGAAGCCAAGCTTTAGGTGTTTTGTAATTCCTGAATAAAATTTTTTAATTGTTGACAGTATTACAGATGTTCCCCATTTCCCCCACTTTGCCTCCCTTCATTCAGCCCCACCCCATCCCAGGCCTTCCCCACACTATTGTCTGTGTTCTTAGGTTATGCATAATATTGTTTTAATTCAGGCAGTTACAGCTATAACGCGTAAACAAGATATGCAGTATTGGTCAGAAACATGCTATCACCTTTAAAAGTTTCCTCTTAATCTCTATGAGATGTAGTCAAACATCTAATATTTTTTCTTTCCTAATAAATATTTCATATTGTTATGATTTAAGAAGATTTCTTAAATGGAGTTTTATGATAGTTAAGACATTTTTCAAAGGTTCAGCTTCTGAAATTACCCCCTTGGCAGAGATTCTCCCTCTCACCTTGACTTAAATGTCACCTCTCCCGGGAAGCCTTCCCTGCTCGTTTTTCACCACCAGCAATTTTTACAAACCTCCACCACGGCATTTCCCCAATACATTGTGCTTATATGGCCACGTGTCTAATGGTTTCCAGTGGTGTCGTCCCCCTGCCGCTTGACTGGGCTGACCCCTCCTGCCACTCCTTAAAGGAAACGGGGCTGCTATGGCTGTCACACTCGGAGAAACCTAGGAGAAGTTTGCTTCAGTCTCCTAGCCACACTGGTGAGACCGGTTCCAAATTGCCTCTGCTCAGTACCAGGGAACGCCCCACGCGAAGGCCTCTCTGGAGCTGCTCAAACTTGTCGCTTTCCCTGGTGGGTGCGGCCACATTCATGCAAATTCATTCCCCAGAGATGGCTGGAATTTCTGTGGGTGTGTGTGTCTCAGGGGAGAGAGGGATAATGATCAGTGACGGGCTCTAATTATTGGTCTCCCTCGGAGCCACTGGAAATGGGGTTGCAGGGCAGAGCACCCACCAACCAACATACAGATGAGAGAGCACCCCCCCATCACCTCCCACTTCAGTACACCTGCCCCTCTCCCAAGCACCCCTGGGAGGGCTCAATGCAGGATGTGTAACTCAGTTGTGAACTGTGAGGGAGTCTTGTATATAAATTTTTCAGAGACAACATACTTCTAGGTTAAGTTTGAATACAGAACAGCTACATCACTGTGAGTTACTGCACACCCGTTAGAATATTTCTGTGAGGAGGCAGTGGAGAGGAGAGGAGAGTATTAAGAGACACAATGGGTTTCTGACTAACACAGTCTTGAAATAGAGTCATCCTGACTCTTCTCTCCCCTCAGCTCGTAGTCTGGACATGTTCCTGTCCTTTCATATAGACCAGGTGGTCATAGGCAATTGTAAGAAATACTGTATGTCAAGCATGTCAAACTCACGGCCCGTGGGCTGCATGCCTCATTTATTTGGCCCATGTTAGCCTTTGAGTTTGACATTCTTGCTGTATGGATTAACATTCATTGTTGGGGTGGTTTTTAGGGGTGGATGAAGCTAAGAAAGAAAACCCCTGAGTTTTTTTTTTAAAAAAGGAGAAACCCAATTAAAAACCCTAAGCTGTTTAATTGGGTGGGAATGGGGACAGAAGGAGAGCAGATGGCAAACCTGTGCACTGACGTTCTCACTTCCCATTGGGTAAATGATGTCTCTACTTATTAATGTTTCACTTCTCTTGGTAGCACTAAGCACCACCTGGCATTATGTTATATACAGCGCTTGTTGGTTTATTTCCTGTCTACATGTCCATGGGAATGTAAGAACTTCTTCTGTGACTCTTTCTGTCCCTAGCACTTAGAGCAATACCAGCTGCAGAGTAGCCACTCATGATGCTATCGATGATTGAAGATGTTAAAACACTCCCATTACAACAAAAACCAAGGTGATCAGAAAAAATATTTTTCATTTGATAATTTGTAGGAGGAAAACATTTTTAAAGATATGCCAAGTTTTTTTTATAGAGGTGATTACTAATACTTTGCTTCATTCAAAACTTTTCTTTATTTAATTAATTCCAGACCTCTATAGAGCAATCCAAAGGAATTGTGCACAACAATACGACCTAAGGGGGCTCCTGCCACACAACTCCACGGGCTGCTATTCCACGCTGTCATCTGTGTGAATGGCACCTCTCGAAGTTCATTGCACAGCTTCCCAAACGCAGCAGCCCAGATAGTACTACCAGCCATTTATAAAGTACATGATATTAGCTTTCAGCTCCACCAAGTGTCCTCTTAACCTCTGTGTAAAAGGAGTCAAATTCACAGATAATCAGGGGAAATGGAGACAAGGTTTTAAGAGACTATTTGTCTGTGCTCTGTATTTAAGAATCTCTTTAAGAAATGTCCAGGAGGGTCTCAGCAGAATCAGGTTAGAAGTGGCTGTCCGGGAGACCTGCATGGCCTAGCAAGTCTGAGAAGCAGAAGTAGCATGCCATGGCGCACAGTGAACGTTCAGTGACATGTGCCATCACTCCACCTACTCTCTCTATTATTCTTTAAAAAAAAACATATTTCATTGATTTTTTACAGAGAGGAAGGGAGAGGGATAGAGAGTTAGAAACATCAATGAGAGAGAAACATTGATCAACTGCCTCCTGCACACTCCCTACTGGGGATGTGACCGCAACCAAGGTACATGCCCTTGACTGGAATCGAACCTGGGACCCTTTAGTCCACAGGCTGATGCTTTATCCACTGAGCCAAACCAGCCAGGGCTCTATTATTCTTTTATTTCATGGTCAGAATGCTTTCAAGTGCAAACAGCAGAAATGGAATTCAAACCAGCTTAAAAATAAATGTGAATTTATTAAGATTGGTCTAGCTGCCTGGCCCAGTGGTTGGGTATTGACCCATGAACCAGGAGGTTACCATTCGATTTCCGGTCAGGGCACAGGCCCAGGTTTCAGGCTCGATCCCCAGTAGGGGGTGTGCAGGAGGCAGCTGATCGATGATTCTCTCTCATTATTGATGTTTCTATCACTCTCTCCCTCTCCTTCCTCTCTCTGAAATCAATTTAAAAAAAAAAGATTGGTCTAGCTTTGGGCTGGGCTAGATCCTTGGAATCAAATGCTGTTACTAGATCTCTTTCTCTCTGTGTGTCTGTTTTTCCTCCCCCCACCCTCTCCTCCTCTCCTCCCTCTTTCTCTCCCTTCTCCCTGCTCTGCTTCCCTATCTGTGTTGTATACAACTAAAAAGATAAGTGCAAGGCCATTAAGCAGGAAATTATAAATTAGTAGTAAAGGGTAATAAGAAATAATCCTGGATACCATGTTTAAAGATGCCAATTTTCTCTAAGTTAATCTTCAAGTTTAATTAAATCTCAATAAAAATCCCCCAATAGGATTTCCTTATGAACCTTGAGAAACTTATTCTAAAACTAATCCAGAAAAGAAAATGGACAATAGTTAAGAAAAATTTGAATATAAAAAAATGAGCAAGAATTGTACTGCCAGATAATAAAAGCACTTTTATCCATTTAATAAATACTCCTTACAACCCAGCAATTTCACTTCTGGGTACTTATCTGAAGAAAACAAAAACACTGATTTGAAAAGATATACACACCCCTATATTCATTGCAGAATTATTTAAAATTCTCTAAAATTATTTAAAATAAGATATGGATGCAACCTATTTGTCCATCAGTAGATGAATAGATAAATAAAGTGGCGGTACATATATACAATGGAGTATTACTCAGCAATATAAAGGAATGAAATACTGCCATTTGCAACAACATGGATGAACCTAGAGAGTATTAAGCTAATTGAAATAAGTCAGACAAAGACAAATACCATATGATTCCATTTATATGTGGAATCTAAAAAAAAAATAAAACCAACGAACAGAAACAGACTAAGATACAAAGAACAAACTTATGGTTGCTCTCTTAATTGCTGAAGACTTTAGCACCTGGTTCTTCATTTCCTTTGTACCCCAATCCCAGTCATTATTCTATGTATCACTGGAACGCACACGGAAACCCATCTCATACACCCTTACCATGCCATAGAGTGTCTGTAAAGCCACCAGACAAGACTCAAGAGGTGCCACCTTGGCAACTAGGAAACGGGTACCTCTACCAAACCCACCTGCCCCTCTCCAGGCCACCTCCCCAAGCTCTTCCCCACTTTCATCACAATTTTGGCAGCTTCTTTCCACTTCTTATCAGAAATTTAAGAGCAGAGAATTCGATTCAAGTCCCATATTACTAAGCCTTGTTATTTTTGCAAAGTACACATTGTACATTCAGTAGCACACTGCAAAACATTAGCATGAATTATTTAAAAGAAGCTTTCCTTGTCACAATAAATGAGCAAAGCACATTTTGTTCATTGTCTCCTTACGTGTTGTTATTTCTCTTCACAGATTTATTCCTTTGCAACACTAACTAAAATGCAACTACCCACGATGTCATTACTGCAAACTTGCCCGTTCTGCTGCTCATGCACCGATTTCTTAAATGTGACTGAAGCATTTTCTTTCCTTCTTGCTTAAGATTCATTCACTATGCTTTAATGTGTCCTTGTAGGCACAGACTAGGAAACATCTATAAAACATGTATAATTGGGGTTTTCTTTAAAAAGTAATTCAATTCTTCCCTTTTGCTCTGCTGGTATGAGTCAGTAGAAGCTGTGGGGTGCGAAGGGGATGGGAATAAAAACTCCAAAGATACTGAGCCCCCTCTTTGAAAAGGAGACTGAAGACATTCCTGCTTTGCACCTTATTTTATTGATGCGTTTTGTAATCCAAATGAGAGCAAATTGTCTATCAAGAGCCAGTGAAATGACTGAGAAGCCTGCCTCAGACAGTGATGAGTTAGATCAGTGATCCATTGGGGTTAACTGCTCTTGGTGTTGGCATAGTCTCATTCAGCTTGAATGTTAATCTCTATCAATACTGAGAAGAGCCCTAACCGGTTTGGCTCAGTGGATAGAGCATTGGCCTGCGGACTCAAGAGTCCCAGGTTCGATTCCGGCCAAGGGCATGTACCTTGGTTGTGGGCACATACCCAGTTGGAAGTGTGCAGGAGGCAGCTGATCGATGTTTCTCTCATCGATGTTTCTAACTCTCTATCCCTCTCCCTTCCTCTCTGTAAATAATCAATAAAATATATTTAAAAAAATACTGAGAAGATTCCCCAAGGGACATTTCTGTCTGTGGACACTATATGCTACAGGACATGCACCACTCCATTCTTTGCCCTCCTGCTTACATCACACGTACAGTGGGGCCTTGACTTACGAGTGTCCCGACTACGAGTTTTTCGAGATACGAACCGTTTCTCGGCCAATTTTTTGCTTTGAGTTGCGAGCTAAAATTCGGGTTACGAGCCAGCTTCAGATACCCCACCGCTCCTTGGTGCAGCGAACGTCACAGTGAACGCCACAACATCAGCCCAGCATCACGTGTCTCACTCGTTCACTTTTTGATTTGACATACGAGTAATTTGAGTTATGAGCTCCATCACGGAACGAATTAAACTCGTAAGTCAAGGCCCCACTGTACATGCACACACGAGCACACATGCACACACGTGCACACACACACGTGCTTTCCCCAGACTGACATGCCAACAGGTTCATTTTAAAGCCACTTTGTTTTGTCTCAGGTTGTGACAAAGCTGCATGGACAGGAATCAAGAGAGAGCAGGGCCTTAAAATAGAGCCAGGGGAGTAGAAACACACACAATAATAGGCAATCATTAAACCTTGGAGCTAAAACAGGCAACCTCTTTTCTTTTTTTATTTTTAAAGTCCTTTTTGTTTTGCAATAACTTTTAACTTACAGAAAAGTTGCAAAAACAGTATAATTTATTTACACTGTCCATCTGGATTCCTCAATTGTTAACATTTTTTGCCATATTATTCCAAATCATTTGAGAGTAGATTGTAAACATGTTGCCCCACTAACCCTATGCCTTTCAGTAAGTCCTAAAAAAACAAGGACAGTCGGCTGAAAAATCAAGTACATCCTCTAATACCAGGAAATCAGCATTTATTGAGCACTACCATCCAACTCACAGACTCCATTCAATATTCCTGATTTTTCCAACAATGTCCCTTACAAATCATCCTTTCCTTCTCATTCCAGAATCCAATCCACAGTCACCGATTGTATTTAATTTTTATGTCTCTATAGCCACTTTCAATTGCTCAGTGTTTCCTTGTTTTTTCTTTTTCTTTTTTTAAAATATATATTTTATTGATTCTTTACAGAGAGGAAGGGAGAGAGATAGAGAGTCAGAAACATCGATGAGAGAGAAACATCGATCAGCTGCCTCCTGCACATCTCCCACTGGGGATGTGCCCACAACCCAGGTACATGCCCTTGACCGGAATTGAACCTGGGACCCTTGAGTCCGCAGGCCGACATTCCATCCACTGAGCCAAACCGGTTTTGGCCCCTTGTTTTTTCTTGACACTTGAAGAGCACAGATGTGTTACTTTGTTGAATGACCTTCAGTTTGTGGTTGGCTGACATTTCCTCAAGATCACATCCAGGGTATCACATTCTGGGCAGGAAGAACACAGAAGCGACGCTGTGTTCTCAGTGGATCACATCGGGGGCCAACCATGTCCATGTGTCCCATTGATCGTGATGTTGACTTTACCGCTTGGTTAAGATGACTATGAAGTATTTTGTACTAATTCATTAATAACTAAAAAGTATTGGAGTAATTACTTTGAAACGAATTAAAAATATTTGAATCCATGCAAATATCCTGTTTCTCATCAAACTTGTTTGCTGCATCCATTGGTGATTCTTATCTGAAGCATTTATTACTATGATAGCTACCAAGTGGTGATTTTTCTAATCTAATTCCTCTACATGTGTGAGCTGGTGTTCTGTCGCAAGGTAGAATTTTCCCTCCTCTCACGACTTGCAGATGAGGCTCTAGCTAAGCCAGCAGTTTGGGTAAATTCCTGGTCAAGACTCTCTCTGGGTCTAGTGGATGTTCAGCAACTTGTTCATGAATGTAGCTAAGGTCTTTTTGTCCCTAATTGGAGGTGCCATTTTCATTTCACTGGGAAACTTTCTGAGGCTTGACCACTCTATGGGAAGGTAGGTCAAAGAAGACCCATGGGAGAATGAGATCTGTTCAGAATCATGACTTTTCTTGCAGTGAATTCATCTGTCCATTAGGACACAGTAACAGGGCAGCAGTAGCCCCTTTGCAGAGAGAAAAAGTTCTAGTCTCAATGGCCTGAGGTAAATGAGTTCTGGTAGGTTCTTATTGTCAAAGTTTCCAATCATCTGTGAGACTGGTCACAAATGTCTGTAATTCCATGAAGTTTGGAGGCGATGAGAAGTTCCAGTGAAGAGTTTGATTTACTGGTACCTGGATTGCTCCCAAACTTTCTTATTCTAGAGATTCTTATTCAAGATGACCATCCTCTGGTAGCTTGGGACTATAGCAGATGTTTATGCTAATATCCAAAAAGGACAGTCATTTTTGTTGTTTTTATATAGTTGGTGGCTGCAGGGTCAGCAATGCGTCTTTCATGGGCTGTTGAATGTCTCTTTGGCCTCTATAGCCCCAAGATGATCACTTTAATAGGGCCTTAGATTTTGTCTTTATTCAAGAGCTGTGCTGAGGCAGCTTGAAATGCAGTGTAAGAAGTTTTCTTCATGGATGTCATATAAAAAAGTTTTCTTTATAGATGTCACATTAAGAAATTATTGAATTTCTTTAGGTATGATGATAGTATTAGATAATATATTTTTTAATGTTCTCATTGTTTAGTATACACACTGAAATGTTTATAGATAAAATATGATGTCTTGGAGTTATTTTAAAATAACATGGAAGTGGGGAAATGAGGAGGAGGAGGAGGAGAAGGAGGAAGAAGAATTTTAAAAAGCTGTGTATCTGTCTCCTTGTGAATACCGTAGAGTAGGGGAGCGCCATAACTGACACAGCTCTATTTGAGAGGTGTCTGTTGCCCACATTAGGATTAATTACACAATTGGATCATGATCATATGTAGTCTCTTAAAGTGCCCTAGAAATTGTCAGTGGTTTACATGAAGTGGCCATGGGTGTCCGAACTATATCAAAGTTGTACATATTTCCAAACATTTTTAAATGAAAAGGCTCTCGTGTTCTCCTCACTCCGTGCACTTTGCTATTGATGTGAGAAGACATTTAAAGATGTTTCTGGCATTTTCTTTTTTTTTTAATCTGTAAGATGGTGTTAACTATTTGGTTATTGGCTAGAAGTTCTGAGTTATCTACATCTATAGTTTGTAAAAAGAACAAAACAACCGAGACAAGCTCTTGGTGCTTTTTGCTTGGCACCGAGGCTGTGGGCAAGGTGCCTGTGAGAGTGGACCAGGGACACCGCAGTGGGCATCCGTTTAGCTTCAGGTTGTCCTGTTCTTGTTCATAGTGACATAACACTCTGCTATTCTTAGCTCCGGAAAAGGGGGGTCAGCTGGCGTGAGAAGAGTTTGGGTCTTTTTTAGTTAAGTGTGGGAGTTTTAAACTGTTCTTAAACTGTATAATTCTTTATTTTCAGCAAAGGGAAGACTCACTGCATCAACGAAAGTTCAAGAACCTTCTGTACTAAACACAATTTGGAATTTTTTTTTTTACTTTTATGTACTTAGAATACCGAAATATTTTTGAAGTTAAATAAACAGTATTACATTAAAAATATTAGAAAAATAGCAAATTTTACCCAAAGCAAGTAGAAGGAAAAGAATAATGAATAGTAAAAATAAATAAAATAGAAAATGGACAATTTAAAAAATCTACAAAAACAAAAGCTGTTTTTTTAAAAAAAGTAACAAAGTTGACAAACTGAGTAACAAAGAAATAAAGAGAGAGAACATAAATTATCCAATGTCAGGACTAAAAAAGGGGGTATTGCTATAAATCCTACAAACATTAAAGGGTATTATAAGAAAAGTTTCAATAATTTTATACTCATAAGTTCAACAAGTTAAATAGTCGTTTTGTTTTGTACAGTTCATGGATATTAGCGTTCTGAACTAAATTTCTGTATCTTTCTTCTTAGGTTTGTCCATGACCAGTTTTCAGAAAGGATGAAAGTGTCCAAAGTGGATTTCTCCACAGTGTTACCACGCTTCATTTCTCTCTACATCTTTTCCTTTCTGAGTCCAAAAGATTTGTGTGCAGCTGCACAAGTCAGCTGGCCCTGGAAGTTTTTAACTGAACAGGTTTACTACTTGTTACTTCCTAGCTAGGGTTCAAATACAACAGTCATCTGTAATGAGGCTACTGGGGTAACTTTCTTCCCAGAGATAAACAGGGGTATCTGAACCACACCTAACTTATCCTTAAGAAAAAAAATAGGGATAAGTACATTACTTTATTTTGTAAGTAACAGATATACATTATTCTAATAATTCATGTAATTATAATATTTTTTAAGTACTCAATTATTTAGAAAATATTTTACCTTGGCTAAAAATGTCCATTCTTTCCTAAAAATTATTTAAGCTTTGGTTTTTATATAATACTAGAGGCCTGATGCACGAAATTTGTGCGGGGCGGGGGAGTCCTTCAGCCTGGCCTGCACCCTCTCCATTCCAGGACCCCTTAGGGAATGTCTGACGGCCAGTTTCGTCAGACAGCTGTATGACATCCCTCTCACAATCTGGGACCACTGGCTCCAAACCGCTCACCTGCCTGCCTGCCTGGTCGCACCTAACTGCCCTCTCTTGCCGGCCTGGTTGCCTCTAACTGCCTCTGCCTCAGCCCCAGCCACCATGGCTTTGTCCGGAAGGACGTCTGGAAGGATGTCCGGTCTAATTAGAAAATTAACCTTTTATTAGTATAGACTAGAGGCCTGATGCATGAAATTCGTGCAGGGGGCGGGTGGTGCTCCCTTAGCCCAGCCTGCACCCTCTCGCAGTCCGAGAGCCTCACAATCTATCGCCCCCGCAGAGGGAAGCCCCACCCACCTGCCGCAGTGCCACCGACCAGGTAGCCTGGGCCTCCCTCTTTGGGGTGATTGATTGTGGGGCTCCACGATGGGCCCCAAAGAGGGAGGCCCTGCCCACCTGGCCAGGGCTCCGCAATGGATCACACCCCGCAGAGGGAGGCCCCGGCGCCCACCTGCCACAGCCGACCGGTTGGTGGCCTGGGCCTCCCTCTATGGGGTGATCATGGGGCGATGGCGGGGCCCCCCAACCAATCGCATCACACCCGCCTTGGCTGGCCTGGCGCCAGTGGGTGTCATAGCGTGGTTGTCCGGATGTCATTCTGCTATTCGGCCGTTTGGTTGATTTGCTTATTACGCTTTTATTATTATAGATTATTTTATCCATGATAATTCACAATTTCAACTGAGCTCTCTTTGGCTAATATCTGTAAAGAAGATAAGCCTGCCTCTGGCCTATTTGTCCCTTCATTTTTTTTAAAAAGGCTTAATAAAATGTAATGGGGACATACTTTAAAAACAAGTCAATAACATACTTCTTGAACCTGTACACACTTCCCAGGGTGGCTTATGCTAGATTCTGATCCCAGAGGACACCTCGCTCTCTGTGATGGGGCCACATGCAAGAGCCAACTGTGAGCCTTGGATTTATTGCTACAAAAAAGTCCAGGCTTAGTGTTTGCATGGTGTATTGTTCTCTGTCTTTCTATTTTCAACCTTTCTATGTCCTTATGTTTAAAAAAATATGTCGTATAAACAGAATATGGTGGTGGTGGTTGTTTTTTAACATTTAGCAGTCTTTGACTTTTAGCCGGGGTAATTTGGTCTGTTTACATTTATGTAAATACTGATATATTTGGGCCTAACTCTACCATTTTACTATTTATTTTTTGTTTGTTCCATGTGTTTTGTATTTCATTTTTCTCCTTGTCTTCTTTTGGAGTACTTAAATATTTATTTATTTTTATTGTTAATTATGAATTCTTCAGAAGTTCTTTCATGGCTACCCTAGCAATTACTGCACTCATGCCAGGATTATTTTACCACTTACGAGAGAATGCAAAGAGCTTAGAATCCTTTAACTCTATCCTTCTCATCCCCCTTGGTTTCTATGCTTTTGTCGTCAGATATTCTAATGTCATCTATAATTTTATATATATTTAAACATATGTAAAAGATACAAACACTTATATATATGTTAACCTCACAAGACCTTATTACAATTATTTTTTAATTATTATTTTTTCAATTACAGTTACATTCAATATTATTCAGTATCAGTTACAGGTATACAGCAGAGTGGTTAGACAATCATGCACTTTACAGAGTGGCCCCCCTGTAATTCTAGTATCCACCTGGAACCATGCATAGTTATTATTGACTATATTTCTTATGCTGTAATTTACATCTCTGTGTCTATTCTGTAACTACCAATTTGTACTTCTTAATCCCTTCACCTTTTTCACCAACCCCTACCCCCTTATTACTATTATTTTATATAGTCAATATATATTTTTTATATAATCAATATTTATATGTAACAACATATTTACTTTTTTGGTTGTTGTTGCTCTTCATACCTTCCTACATCTCTGAGTTTCCATTTGGGATCATTTTCCTTCTAAATTCTCTTTAATATTTCGTTTCATGCAACTTGTTGATGACAAATTCTCTTAGTTTCTATAAAAAAATGTCTCTTTCACCTTCATAATTAAAGGCTAGTGTCACTGGAAATTTGAACTCTAGGTTGGCAGTTAATTGTTTATAGTATTTGGTATTTTTCCATTGTTCTCTGGCTTCTACAACTATTTTTTGAGGACTAGGAAGTTTTATAGCTGTTCCTTTAAAGGTAATATTTCTATTTTCTCTAGCTGCTGTATGTTTTTTTCTCTCTTTTGTTTTGTGTAATTTTATCATAATGTACCTAGAGTTTGTGTATGTGTGTGTGTGTGTGTTTGTACATTTATCCTGTTTTGTGTTTTGCAGTGATTTTTGAATCTGAGATTTAATGTCCTTTACCCATTTTGAAAAGTTCTCAGATGCTATCTCTTTAGATATTGCTTTTGCCCCATTTTCTCTCTTTTCCTTGTGGGATTCCAATACTTACCTTAGACTGACTCCCATATCCCATAAGTTTCACATTTTCTTATGTGTCTTTTCCTTCCTTTTGGCTGTCAGTGTTTCAGTCTGGACTTTTCTTCTGGCCTGTCCTTTAGTTGACTAAATACCTCTTTAACTGGATTCTAATTTGCTTTTAAACTGGTCCATCAAGTTCTAAATTTAGTTATATTTTTCAGTTCTAGAATGTTGATTTGATTATCTTGCCAAAATTTTCCACCTAGCCATTTCATTTCTTAGACATTAAGTATAGGTTATTTTTTAAAAGTTTATATCTAATAATTACAACTTCTGGATCTCCTGAGGGTCTCTTTCTATTTACTCAAAGACAAAAGAAGAAAGGAATAATTGTCTTTTTGGTGGCCTGCTATTTTTGATTGAATACCACATACTGAGTATAAGTAGTTAATGTGATCATTTGAGTCTCTGGATGATGTTATCTTCCTCCAGAAAGAATTTGCTTTTGGCTCTGGCATTTGGTTTGGTTAGGAATAGATCCCTGAAACCCAATCAGAGAATGAGCTGTTTCAAACCTAGCTTCAGTCCTGGTGATAGTTTTCCCAATTCCTCATCGTCCTTGCTGAAAAGGATCTCAACTGAAAGCCTGATGTGGTTATCAGGGTTCCTCCCCTTAGTGAGCCCTAAACTTAAATTTGTTTCCTCTCCTCCCTGTGAGAATGCCTAGAAGTCTTCACAGCTTCTAAGTTGTTCACTCGTGGCTTTCTGCTCAGCTTGTCAGCCTGAACTTCACTTTGGAGCTGTCCGACTCCCTGCTGTGAGAGTGATGCCCAGGATCAGGCTTCTCTGGATTCCCTGCTCCCTGGGTCTGGGCTGCACAGGTCCTTATTGCCCTGGTAGCTCTACAATGACTTCAAAAAACTGTTGTATAATATTTTGTCAAGATATTTAATTAGATTCTACTGCACGAAATCCGCTGTTTTCATATATCGAAACTGGTTGCATATTGGCAATATCATATGGTTCAATCAAAGTTGTTCTCTGTGGGAGGATTGGTCTGAAACAAACAACTACATCATTGCTAGAAGCAGAAGTCCCAGAATCTTGGGTTAAAGTAACCAAATGCTATGGGGCACTAGATGTGTAGACCGAGGTGACTAATACATATATTCATACATAATCAAAGGGAGGTTTTGCTATGGAGAAATGAATGTTCCCTATTTCTCGGCATCAAGATTAGATGGCAAATCAACTGCACTAGAAATCTGAAAGTATTAAAAAATATTATTTGTGTACCTGAAAGCATTATAACTAGGAAACTGACCTTTAAAAAACTCACAACTCATCTTTCTCCGAAGGACTGCATATGGATGCCCAAATGCATCAAGCTGGGATGGTTTCTGCCCTATACGCCCACAGATCATGAGTACGGGGCTTGGAAGCACCATTACATCGAGTGTGTGTGCAACTTAGACTGGCTGACACCTAGGGAAGCCGCTGCTCTCTATGGGACCCTGAATGAACCCAAAACAGACGACGAGGAGCTACAGGAGAGACACAGAGAAAAGTGCCTACGGAAAATAATTTGGGGGGAAATTGCACTGCGTAAGAGTGAGTAGCATTTAAAAACTTCACATCCTAACCAAGTGTTGTAGAAACCAATGGATTTACATACAACTTCCCAGAGGAACAGCATGTGGATGGCATCCTCTGAAGTATGTTCAGAACAAGCTCTTTTTTTCTTCACTGTCTATTTCAAGATAATGGATAAGCAAAGGGATTTCAGATGAATTATATAAGGTCAATTGTCAGTACCTCCATTGCTGTCCTAGTTTTACTTATAAGACCAAAGATAAGGAGGAGAGAGAAGTACAAACACAGGCAAAAGCAAATAAATAGGTTCAGAACAGTGCAGAAGAATTGGGATTGGTGAAAAGGGAGGAGAAATGAAAGGGAATGAAAATAGGAAGAATGACTTTTTTTTTTTTTAAGTGGAAAGGGAGCTGGGACAAGACACACGTTCAGCTAAGCCTTCTGATTTGTGTGTAAAGTTAATTGACAAAGCTGACTCGACTTCTCCCGTTTTGTTTTTGTCTTTTTACTGAATCGCCCTCTGTGAGATTGTAACAAACGGGAAATTACTTGAAGCCCAGAAGAAGGACAGAAATGGATGGGAAGCCTATAAATTAACTGGCTTCCACAAGAAAAGAGTTGCTTGTTCTCTGAGCTTTGTTTCTTGACCTCAAATGACTGGGAACTTGCAGCCACAGTGCTGACAGGATAAGAAATCCAAACAGAGTCCATGAAAGTGGCTATAATGATTGCCGTTTGGAATACTGCCCTGGGACAGCTTTATTTCTGATGCCTTTATCTATGGAGCCTTGGCTGGGAGAAGCGTGCAGTCAACAGCCAAGCCGGCTGCTGTTTGTTTTTCAGAGGAGTTATTCCGAGCCCGACCCCCCTGGGTGAGCGGAACACGCTGCTCTAGATTGTTCAAATCCCGATGCCAACCACGTCTCCCCCAGACTGCGAGGGACCGAGTGGGATTACATGAAGCTTTGGAGAAACAGCTTGTTTTGGCTTCCTTAGAAGCTTTGCCCAAGCGGTAAGCAAACCTCCATCTACTGAAGGCTCAGGACCATCCCCTGATACCAGTTCTAGAATAATCTAGCTAACATGCAGGATCTCTCGCCATTATATGGCTCTTAACCTTTGATACAGCAAGAACAGTTGTCTTTTTTTGTTGTTGTTAATCCTCACCTCAGGATATTTTTCCATTGATTTTTAGAGAGTGGAAGGGAGGGGGAGAGACAGAGAGAAACATTGATACTAGAGAAACACATCAATTGGTTGCCTCCAGAACATGCCCTGATGGGGGCCGGGGATGGAGCCTGCAACTCAGGTACATGCCTTGGACTGGATTTGAACCCAGGACCATTCAGTCTGAGGGCCGACGCTCTATTCACTGAGCCAAATTGGCTAGGGTAACAGTGGTCTTTAGCATGCTTTCTGAAGAGAGTAATATATAACAATGGTCTTTAGCAAGCTTTCTATAAAAAGGCTGTATGGTGGATATAGTATATTTTCCATATAAAGTTATTGAGCAAAAACATCCTTTTTTTGCAGAAGTGTGTTTAAGGCTTAAGCATATCCCAATGGTAATGTGGGGGTGGGAGTGACTGGAGAGAATGGAGACATCACTCGGAAAACCGTGAGGCCTGGATGATCGAGAAAATATAAAATCTTGCTGCCCCTTTTCAAAATGTCATCTTGAACCCCTAAGTAAGCCACTACCTTCATGTTCAGAGCCCCACGGAAGTTAAGCTGCAAGAGAACTTTCTGGCATCCCACAGATGGAGGGAGGGAGGCCTAGAGAGCAGCTTTGGCCCCAACCTGCCCAGGAGACCCACTTGCTTTTGTCCCCAAACTACAGGGACAAACGGAAGTGCTGAGGCCACTTGCCTTGTATACAATGTAACTGATGACCACAGAGAACATATGATCAAAATCAAATTAAGAGAACATGAGCCCTGGCCAGGGTGGCTTAGTTGGTTGGAGCATCATTCCCACACCAAGGGATGGCAGGTTCGATTCCCCGGCAGGCCACATACCTATGGTTGCCGATTCAACCCCGGACAGGGCGCATGCATGTTTCTTTCTTTCCCTTCCTCTCTCTAGAAATCAATAAACATTAAAAAAAAATTTTTTTTTAGAGAGAGAAAATGAGAACTTCACTTATTTCCCCTTCCCCCCTACAGAAGTAATGTTTTTGGAAAACATTCCTACCCTTCATTATTGAAGAAAAATTGGCGTGGAGTTTTAAAAAATGATGACAGCACTTCGCATGCTTTCCAGACACACTTCATATTAATATCATCTCGGATTCCTGCGCATGAGGTATAGGGCTAGAAGGCCAGGCCTTTCCGGAATCAAGTTTTTTCACTGACATTAGAAATTGTATGGCAATCTTTTGGCCACCATGTGTGTGAAAATGATTCATCTAAAAGAAAATTGGTCTGATCTAAGTGGAAATTTACAGGCCCAAAACAGTTTTAAAAATGAGAAGCAGTAAAGATAACCATAAATTAAAATTATTTTTTAAAAGGCCTAACCTGCCTTGTATTAGTAGGTATCCAATAAATTCTTATTGAATTGAATTTGTTGCATTTAAACCACAAAAGAGCAAGGTTATTACAGATTATTTTAAAACTTCTTTGGAATACCAAGGAATTTAATAATATGTACCCACCATCTCTCAAAAAAAATAATATCAGAAATCCTATTTTGCAATCTATTTAATGAGGGTGTCATTAAATGAAATATGCTCTTTCTATAATGAAGTTACATATTTTGATTTTAATATGAATAAGACAAATAAAGGAAGTACACATATACATTAATATACACACAGGACATATGTAAGCGATAACATTTAGTAGGTTATATCCATTGGCCTACTTAAGTTTTCCAATAAAATTTCTATTTACAACAAGATGTTTGTTTTCGAGATATGAAATCACATCTATCTCTGGGCATCTAGGAGTTGACCTTGGTCATTCACAGTGGCTCGCTTAGTGTGTCCACATGGAAGCAAAGTCAGAGTTTTGATCTCCACATGGGCCACAGATATTTCCCTAATTGTTTAGAAGTGCATCATGCTGCGTGCGCAGAGGATAATTGGTGACAGGGTCTGGGTGAATAAGCAAGTATAAAGTAAATCCATTCTCCTATTTGTCTTCTCTATAAAAGACTGTCATAATTACTTATTTGATTATCAATATAAAGGGGGGTTAGGTAAAAAATAGGTTCTAACCATGTGGTAATTCTCTATTCTGTTGAACTGTGACCTCCAGAAAGTGGCATGAGGTTTGAGAAAGAAAAATCAATGACTTCAATGACTTTTTGACCTGTCTGCTCCTAATAAAACTTAACCACAATGAAAAGTTTATTCGTTTGTTGAATTCAAGGAACAGTGTTTTAAATTTTTATTTAAATAGAAAATATTTATAATTCAAAAATTCAGCCTGGCCAGTGTGGCCCAGTGGTTGAGTGTTGACCTAGGAACAAAGAGGTCACATGCCCAGGTTACCTGCTTGATCCCCAGTAGGGGGCATGCAGGAGCAGCTGATCAATAATTCTCACTCATCGATGTTTCTATCTCTCTATCCCTCTCCCTTCCTCTCTATTTTTAAAAAATTCATAACTTAGAAGAAAACAAAACCTAAGAGGTCTGTTGCAAAATCAAACGATCTCAATTTTATTATTTTTTAAAAGTTGTATGTATGTCTCTGTGTCTGAGTGGAAGAAAATAACTTAATAGAATTTATCTCTGAGTGCTGGAGCTACAAATGTATATAATTTTCTCCTCTTATAATTAGGAAAGAAATAATTTTTTAAAATTCCAGTGAAGGAGAAAGCTTATCATTCTTTCCATAATTTCTGAAAAAAAGTCTTTACAAATCACAGATTACAAATTCATTAAATTCCTTTCATTAGCGATAGTCTAAGGTAATGGGCTTTGGTTCCTACAGCTTTGGTTTTATTTTCTAGATGGTAGTGGACAGTGTTAAGGCAGGTGTCATTTCTGTGGTGTACGAACACAGTGGCATGACCTTGGAGAGCCTGCTGTATCTCACAGATAAAGCCCTGGGTGGGCAAAAGGCACAGAGCATGGGAATATTCACCGATGGAGATAGCAGGGAAATCAATTTACTCCAAGGTAAGATGGGGTTGGAAAGAACAACCCACTTTACACTGGTGTGGTATTTGTCCCAGTCAGTGTATGACCTTCAGAGTACCACTGAAATTCCAATTTGTTAAGAAGGTTGATAACCCAGCTCAGAGAAATCAGGCAGGAGTTCTATTCAGGCCTTCCACTGGTTTAATGAGGCCCACCCACACTAGGGAATCTGCTTTACTTGGTCTATCTATTCAGATGTTAATGTCACCCCAAATCACCCCACAAACACACCCAGATTAATGCTTGACCAAATTTCTGGGGAAAGTGACAGCCAAATTAACCATTACACCATTAAACAACAACTCCCTTTTCCCCCTCCCCTGAGCCCCTAGGCATTACTATCCAACTTCCTGTTCCTACAAGTGTGACTATTTTAGATATCTACACTAATAAAAGACAAAGATGCTAATTGACCGTACCTTCGCTATTTCATTTAACATAATGTCTTGAGTATGCAAATTAACCCAACAAAGATGGCCGTTAAAATTTGCATACTGCAGGCAGGGTGGGACAGCGAGGTGCAACCCGGGGGTGGCAGGGCGGGACAGCAGCGATCCCCCACCCACCCCGCCGCCATCTGGGCCTTCCAGAAGGGCCTGCTCCCAGGTTGCCGCAGCGATCCGTGAGCAGGAAAGTGTGGCCTGCAGGCAGCCCCCAGCAGGCAGCCCCCAGCAGAGCCTGCACCCGGGTCGCTGTGGCGATCCGTGAGCAGGAAAGTGCAGCCCACAGGCAGCACCCCACCCTGGCCACAGCTCAAAGTAGAGAACAACACGCAGTGGAGGCCAGGAGCCTGAGAGATCAACACAGAGGGGCGCCTGCTCCAAGCCTCCTGGGTGTGGCAGGGGGCAGGCCCCCAGTGGGGACACACACACACACACACACACACACGGGACGCCTGCTCTGAGCCTCTGCTGCCAGACTGTGGCTGTCAGTAGGACATCCACTGAGGGCTCCCGGACTGTGAGAGGGGCAGGCTGGGCTGAGGGAACCCCACCCCCCAGTGCACAAATTTCGTGCACCGGGCCTCTAGTCTCATATAATTGGAATCATGCAGTATATGACTTTTTGTGACTGGCTATTTCATTTAACATAATGTCTTCAAGGTTCACCCATATTGTAGCATGTAACAAGATTTCCTTCCTTTTTTTTATAAGGCTGAATAATATTCTACTATACCTATACCACATTTTGTTTATACTGATGAACACTTGGGTTGCTTCCACCTCTTGGCTATAGTGAATAGTGCTGTTAAGAATATAAGTACACAAATATATCTTAGAGATCCTGTTTTTAATTCCTTTATATATACCCAGAAGTAGAATTGGTGGACATATGGTAGTTCTATTTTTAATTTTTTGAGAAAACATTATGCTGTTTTTCAGTGGCTATACCACTTTGCAATCCCATCAACAGTGCACAAGGGTTTGAATTTCTTTACATCCTCACCAACACTTGTTTTTTTTTTCATAGTAGCCATCCTAATGGGCATGAGATAATATCTATTGTGGCTTTGATTTGCATTTCTCTGATGGTGTTGAGCATCTTTTCATATGCTTGTTGATTATTTGTATATCTTCTTTAGAGAAATGTCTATTTAAGCCTTTGCCCATTTTTTAATTTGGTTCTTTGATTTTTTGTTATTGAGTTGTAGGCATTCTTAAATATTCTGAATATTAACCCCCTATCAGATATATGATTTGCAAATATTTTCTTCCATTTTTAAGCTACCTTTTACTCTGTTGATTATATCACTTGAACAAAATTTTTCAGTTTGATGAAAGTTAAGCAATTTTAATAACAGCAAATACCAAGACCTATACATTGGTGTGTACTCAGAGCATTCATTATACTTCCAATGGCTATGCCACAAAGGAAAGGATTGGCTGATAGCATTAACTTGTTATGGGCCATCTTTTAAAAACTTTAATGGTTACCCTTTTTTGGGGGAAGGAGATGACAAATGTTTTAGAAATAAACTTTTAGTTTCTATTCTTCCTCATACTATAACTCGCATCCTTCCTTGCTTATACCTAAAATAGAATTGTTTTAAGTTTTGCTAACTTGGAATCTTCCATCCCTGTGGGATGAGGGAAGGAGATGGCCAAGGATTCAGCTGGCAGGGATCTCACTAGATGGCAGAGTGAGTCCCTGAATCACCCATCAAACTGCCATCTCTGCGCTGGAACTCAACAACTTGGAATAGTTTCACTGAATTGTATTATTAGCAAAAACCAACTGCTTTTGGATCAGTTTCGCCTTATTTTTGGCTTTTCTTGTTTAGTTTACCTGTGCCTGAAGCAAGTTGTGTTCCACATTAAACTTTTATGCCCCCAACAGTAGAGCACAGCTGCTATTTGGTGTTTACATTTATGATTAATTACATGGTGGCTCCTCTCTAAATGGTGGAGTAGTAGCAAGTGCAAGTTTACACTGTGGTAGTTGGTTCACCTCCTAGGGAGCAAAAGAGCCTGGTGGGGTTTCCTGATCTCAGCTTTTTTGTTCTCCAGATGAGAAAAGTTTCCAAACTCTGCCTTTTCTTTGTTTTCTTTTATTAAAGCAATAGTAACAATAACAAAATTACCTCAGAAAACTAAAGTTTCCTTCTATATAATTGTGGTGTTTTCTCAAAAGCTTTTGCCTTAAAAACAACAGGATGAAATCTCTTAGTCCAGTCACCTGAAGAGGACCTTTCCTTACGTTTTTAGACATCAGGATTCCCGTGACTGACTTGATTTGCATTACGTTTCTGGGGTTCAGGAATGCAGAGTCTCCAGAACTGGTTCAGAAATGGGTCCAGATACACTCAGTTTAGCTGAGTCATCACACAGATTCCTAGGGAGGGGGCTCCATCTCCTGGAGCATTATTTCTGCTTGGAACAATTTATTTCTTTAATTATTTTTTAAAATCCTCACTTGAGGATATTTTTTCATTGATTTTTAGAGAGTGGAAAAAAGAGGGAAAGACAGAGAGAAATATAGTTGTGAGAGAAACACATTGATTGGTTGCCTCCTACAGGCATCCCAACCAGAGTCCAGGGAGGAGCCTGCAGTCAAAGTATGTGCCCTTGACTGAAATAGAACTCAAGACCAATGCTCTATTCATTGAGCCAAACTGGCTAGGGCTGAACAATTTATTTTTTGATTGACAACTGTGGGAAACATTTCTACGTTGGAACTTGGTTGTAAAATCCCAGGACTTGACTGGCCATCCATTCTCAACCCTGTTGTGAGCCTGGTAACTCACACCACTACACAGTGGAGGCAGAAACACAACGTCCCAAACACAGTGCACAGTGTCCAATAAATCCAGAATGTGAAGGAGACCGAGGCCACGCTGAAGTCCAGCGGTACCTTTGGTGGCCTTAGCATGGCATGGCGTTGAAGCAGAGGTGCCATACGGATCTTGGTCTTAGGAGCAGAGGTTGGCTTTTTCAATTGTGGTTCCATATTCACAAACTGCTGAGAGTTTCTTTCTGTTCATGATAGTGTTACAAATTGATGTGACTTTTCGATTTTTTTCCTCAGGCTATAAAATTGGTATTAAAAATTTATTGAGGCCTGATGTGAGAGACTTCTGGGAGAAATTAGGAAGCTTTGTGGCCCCTAAAGAAGAAGGGGGTCACGTGGACCTCTTTGTACCACTGGGAGCATCCGGTCAGTTTTGAAAGGTCGTGGTCATGCCTACTTTATGATGATATTTGTGACATACCCTCAGTTCAAATGATTCTGTCACGCTTACTCTTTATTTCTTTTTTGCTTTATACATCATATACTTGGGGATTTAGGGGAAATGGGCATTGGGGTTAGTAGTCAGAGTAACCTGTTCCTGTAGAAATAAAGCCACTAGTGACAAGAGCCAGCCAGGAACATTATTTCTATTTCTTCTGAAAAACACAGTAAAATCAGCCTGCACAACACAGAGGAAAGGGCCCGACCAGCACGGGAATCTGAGAAAGCTTTCCCTGCTGTGTCTGAACCCGGGATGCGTGAGCCTGAACTTGGTGACAAGGACCTGGACTGGAACCCCACTCAGGCCACTTCAGCCGTGTGGCCTTAGGCAAGTTTGTGAACCTCCATTTCCTCCTATGAGTGTTAGGGTAATAGTACCTTACCTTATAGGACTTGTGAATATCCAAATAACAAAAACTTCAATTACACAAATACATAATAATATAAATACCTAATATTAGAACACTAGAAACAGTGAAGTGCTTTGTGAAGGTGAGCATGGTTGCTGATATAAGTTTAAGTGCATACTTATCTAGAAGCTCTGCATTCAGGGGCACTGGGTTTGTTTGTTTGTTTGTTCGTTTGTTTACTAAGCAGAACAGGGGAGAGGGAGTGTGAAATTAAATTTTCTCATACTGTTTCTTATTACCCATTCTTTAGAGAATTGTGTGTTTTTAAAGTTCTTAATTTTCAAGTTTCACTGTCAAGCTTCAACCAGGGGAAAGGATAAAAACCAAAAGAGGTGAAGGGGTTTAAAACAAAATGAAATACAAGTTATTGTACAAAATTTTTTTACAGTTATTACAATTATATAATCGCAACTATGCATAGAAAAATCTATGCAGAAATATAGCAAAATATTAACAGAATCTATACATTTTCTTTTATCTTATTTGCCTCTATTTTCTGTAATAAACTAGTATTACCTTCTTTTATAATGAGAACAAAGCCAATTTTCTCATTGGAGTAGAAGGAGAAAAAAAGGATCTGGGAAAGTATAATATTTAAAGGCAGACAACAAAGGCAAAAGAGGAAAAGAACAATAGTTATGTGACATAAAAACTGTTTCAAGTGAAATTTAATGGCACTCAAACAGTAGATTTTCCACCACTATTCTGGGCCCTAAAGCCATCCCTAAACTTCTTGTCAAATGTAATTTCCACTTGGATGAACCCTTAAGACCAAATTGTTTCTTTGTTATGGGGTGGGGCCACAACATTAGTAACAAAGAAACAGAATTTCCGGAGGATGAAGCCCAGAAATCAGGATTTAAAAAAGATCCCCAGGTGATTCTAATGTGCAGTCAAGGTTGAGAACCACTGCTTAAGACCCTGGCTACTCAGCCCAAAAACCTCTTTCCCACCACCTCAGGCATCACTCTTGAGCTTGTCATCCCTGGTAGCTGTGTCACCTGTGATATCTTGGATTTCAAGCATATGTCTCTCTGAGTCCCACTTCCAAATCATGCACCAAGTATTCCCACTCTTTATCGATTTTTTGCCTGAAGACCTCCAATCCATACTCCCACATTTTCAGTCTCCATCACTATGCTTCTGTGCTTGGTTTCTTCCTTGTTAAACTTAGATTTAATGGTTTATTATTACAGTACTCTCTTGCAAAGACTCTGAACCTCTTTGTCTTTTTCCTGGCGAAATCCCCACCATTTGGCTAAATCCCAGTGCTGGTTAAAACACAGCCATCTGCAAAATCTATGCCTGCCTGCACGGAGACAGCTGAAGACTGTTGGAAAAAGGAACACACCTGTTTGTATAGATCTAACGTTATTTAATGGCATAAATATCAAATGGGATTGCTGCACTGATAAGCAATCCTACCACATTTCCTGGTAAATTCATTCTTCTACTCTTTGAGATGACTATTTATTACATCCCTTCTCCTCCCTAGTCAAGCTTTCCAACAACGCTCTCTCAGCTGTTGACCTCACCTTCGACTTCCCTAAGAAAGCGCCCTAATTTCCCTCCCAACACCAAATCCACCACCTACTTCCCTCTTACCTTCATTCTCTGTCTTCCCTTCTGTTGACGACGGAAGAAGCACCCCGTTCATATCAAAGTTTGACTACTCCACTTAGACTCTGTATCCCACCGCCTTTCACCTTCTGACTTCACTTCCATGCTTCAATCTTCTTGTGTAGCCTCAATCCTCTGTCTTTATTGGATCATTCATATTAAATCAGGAACACCTGTAGTAGCTCTGTCCTAAAAAAAAAAAAAAAAAAAAAAAAAAGGAAGGAGAGATCATAAACTTTTCCTCACCACATTTTGAATCGACTGTACCAGTGGTTCTCACACTTTAGTGTGTTTTTTAACCATTTAAAGGTCTTGTTAAAATACACATTGCTAGGCCCCACCCTAGCATGTCTGATTCAGTAGGTCTGGGACAGGGCCTGAGAATTTTCATTTCTAACACGTTCCCAGGTGCTGCTGCTGCTGCTGCTGCTGCTGATCCAAGGGCCACACTTTGAGAACCATTGTTCTATGCTGACTGCCTCTACCTTCCTCATCTGTCATTCACTCCTCAAGCTCCTACAAGTCGTCTATCTCTACTGAAATTGCTTTCGAAAGAAAATCAACAACTTCCACGTGCCCAAATCCAGTGGTCCCTTCTGCATCCTCACTTTGCTTTGACTTCTCAGCAGCACTTGATGCAGATGGACACTCCTGAAACTCTCCTTCTTCTCTTGATTTCCCTAATACCACGCTCTCCTTGTTGTCCCCCCTGCCTCAGCCGCAGCTTCTTCTCATTCTCCTCGGTGGCTTCTCCTCCTCAGCAAGACCTTTAAATGTGCCCAGGGCTAGATCTGGGCTCTCCTTTTCCATGACTACACCTGTTTCCTAGGCAGTCTCATCTATTCCTAAGACTCTAAATTCAGTATATATGCTGGACACTCCCAAATTTATGCTTCCAGCTCTGATATCTCTGAGCTGCAGACTCATATCTAGCTCCCACTTGACATCTTCATAGTGTGCATTTCTGCTAGCTTCTAAAGTTAACACAAACTCCTGGTTGCCTCTTCAGCACCAGACCTCCTCTTCCCCAGGATTCCTCAGTTAAGATGTTGTCACTCTCTCAGTTACTTCATAAGCCAAACACCTAAAATTCATCTTTTGGGAGCATTGTTAAAATTTTAAAACAGCTTTATTAAGGTATAATTGACATACAATATTTAAATGTACAATTAGATAAATTTTGACAAGTGTAATATACCCTGTAAAACCATAAAGCAATAAAGATAATGAGCATACTTCAATCTACACAGGTTACTGAAGGAGTGAAATTAATGCCATGCTAAACTTTGACCATTGTATCCATTCTGTGTTTAACAGTTTTAAATCTGCCCCTTTACAATGAGACTTCTCCCTGGTGTCACGCTATTTTAGAAAATACATGCAGACTTTCTGTCTGTGGCCTGAGTATTCCAGATGGAAAATAAGCCCCAGGTCAGACCTCATGCCCTCTTTTCCACCCTGTTGTGCAGTCCTCGTAAATGAAGTGTTTGGACTTCAGCTCTCAGGGGTGAACTGTGACATGCTGATAAACTATTCCAGGAGGGATCTGAATTGAGAACAAGAACCGCTATGGCTTTTCCTGGCCAGCTCATTAGTGCTCTTCAGTAACACTTAACTGTTCCCTGGCAAAACCTGTGAGTAAACTAATGAAAGTGTTTTTGTGCAGAGGCAGGAATGGAAGTTCTTTCCCAGCTGTCTCAACTAACCGGCACGCTCTTCACTGCCCCCGCTGGGATTGCAACTGGCTCTTACCAACACAGTAAGTGTATATGGGGCTGACCATCGTGCCCACGCACTAACTCGG
The DNA here is from genome assembly GCF_000147115.1 of Myotis lucifugus. Taxonomy (NCBI): domain Eukaryota; kingdom Metazoa; phylum Chordata; class Mammalia; order Chiroptera; family Vespertilionidae; genus Myotis; species Myotis lucifugus. Next base: position 10,558,020 of record NW_005871059.1, on the reverse strand, counting down.
GGATCACCAAAGATGAAGCACCGCTGAAGGATACTGGTTCTGGCTGACGCCAACAACCGTCTTGCATTCCTTCTCTGAAACTGTCATTTCCCAGCACTCAGTCATTTGCTTAGAAGGGGATTATTTTTGCAAATATTTGCTTCAAGCCATCATTTGTAAAACTCAGTTGAAAACATCATCTTTAACAGTTAAACAAACATGTTTAGTTGCTGATCTAGAGAAATAATAAGTACAAAGAATAGTTTTTTAGTAAATATAATTAATATGGTTTCATTTGGAGAAATGAACAAAGAGACGATTAAGAAGAGGCTTGCTCAGGTTCCATTGGTGTTACATTATCTGAGAGGAAAAACAGTCGATATTATACACACAAAAATGTGTGTGTAATATCCCTTTAGATATGAAAGCTGAAGATATTGGATCAAAACATAACATTGGCTGACCAACAGGAGAACCAAATTTCTTTGTTTGCTCATCATTCTCCCCTTTAAAACTCCCAGCCTCTTATCAAAGAAGGTTTGGGGTGATGCCGAAACTATATATAAAGCATTTGTTCTCTGGTCTCAAATGCCAGGGGCCTTTGAAGACGGGAAAGCTGCCATGATTGGGGAACTTGTACGGGAAATGATGTAACAGAGAGCACACTGACTTAATAGAGTTTTGTAACAGAAGTCACTTGTTAGCTGTAGTTTATATTATGATAACATATTTGGCCCCGTGGAGAGAGGAATCCCCCTAGCAGAGCAGAGCAGGGTGCAGACACTGTCGTTTACAGAACAAGTTTTCTTCTTTTCTGCTCCTCTGTCTCCTTTTCCTCCTGTTCATCCTCTTTCCCCTACGCTTCCTATTCCCGTCTAGAAGAACTGTTATATAGATTTTTCACATGTTTAGCAATAAACATAATGGGAGGAGAGTCAAACAAGTCTATTCAGGAAAGAAAATCAAATTTAACATGGCACTGTGTCTTTCAGTAACTGGTTTTCAAGGAGAGAAACTTGCATAAGCACCCACTAGAGTCGTGTAGAGATAAATAGAGAGATAGCAGCTTGTAAGAAAGACACAGGGTTGGCTATGACACGGAGGACTTTGGATGGCATGATAGGGAAGCCAGGCAGAGTGGATTTCCCTGTATTTTCATTTTGAGGATATAAATATAAAACAGTATATTCTTATTCAGATGCCTACTTCACTTCTCGATGCACAAATCCAGCAGCTATTTAATTTTTAATGTCAAACATAATGACAACCTTATCTATCAAAGAATAGATAGGCATTTGCTATTATTCATTGTAGTCTTTTTGAGTTTCTAATTTTATCTCTGAAAGCAGACTATCTTAGTTTTGTAATGAGAAAGGATAATAAGCTTGATATAAATGCAGTTATAAACAAGTAGTAGAATTGTTTCACCCAAGCTTATGTCTGCAATAATAAAAGGAGAAAATAATGTCAGTTCTTAGTGACTGGCTGGGACAACAGCAGGAAAGGGCGCCCCCCTCCATCTACTTCAGCGAATCAAAGCTGCAGACGTGGTCCAGCCTCATGGACTTCCTGGAAGACACCTTGATATCAGTGCGGAAACAGTTCAGACCTCTCTCCAAGGAGTTGCCGAAGAACGCCAGTGGCAGGATAATAGGTGAGAGCTCTTGCTACTCCTGCTGCAGATGTTTAGTTGACTCCGAAACATCTTCAGTACTACTTTATTCCGTCAAATATAACAAATATACACTAAGAATAAATATTAAATATTATTTACTAAGTATCAAATAGTATTAAATAAACATTAAGTATTATTTAACAAACATTAAATATTCTTTAATAAACATTAAACCTTACTTAATAAATATTAAATATAAAGATGAATAGTTATAGTCATCTTCAAAACGCTGAAGCTAGTTCCTGGTTTCAGATTTTACCATCTTATTAATCCTGGGTCAGTCAATTATTTACCCAGACAAAATTCGCTATTTGCTCAGCCATCCAACTCTGTCCTTTCCTCATTGCAATTTGCTCTCAAAGCTAAGCAACTCTTAAACCATAGCACCCATTACTTACATTGTTCTGCAATTGTGTTCTATTTATTTTTTACTTAAAATATATAACTGGGTGATGGATTCCATGGCCTTCTGTGGAACCTGTTGGGCATTATTGAACCTCTCATTTATGTCCCATATCCATGATCAAATTATCACAATAGAGGCTTTTGGAAACAATGTCCTATGTCAACTGGATCTTCACCTAAATCAGCGGTTCTCAACCTGTGGGTCGTGACCCCTTTGGCGGTCGAATGACCCTTTCACAGGGGTCACCTAAGACCATCCTGCATATCAGATATTTACATTATGATTCATAACACTAGCAACATTACAGTTATGAAGTAGCAACGAAAATAATTTTATGGTTGGGTCACAACACGAGGAACTGTATTTAAAGGCCAGAAGGTTGAGAACCACTGACCTAAATCAATACATTCTTTAAATAACTTTAAAAAAAATTTTTTTTTACTGATTTCAGAGAGGAAGGGAGAGGGAGAGAGAGAAACATCAATGATGAGAATCATGTATCAGCTGCTTCCTGCACACCCCCTACGAGGGGATCAAGCCCACAACCTGGGCATGTGCCCTGACCGGGAATTGAACCGTGATCTCCTGGTTCATAGGTCGATGCTCAACCACTGAGAAACACCGGCCGGGCAAAATCATTCCATTGTCAAAAGTACTTTTTTATCATATGGGTAAATGAATTTTCTCTCCATCTTTACCTATTCGGCTTTCCCTAACTCTTCCCTTCTAACTAAATAAAACACCCTATAAGTCGTCTTTAGATATCTATATCCTTATTTTCTTCCTTCCCTTCCCTAGCACTCCTTCTTATTTAACATCTATTTATACAGTTACTGTCTATGCAAGAGCAGGAAACACAAATAAGTATGCAGATATTTTCTGTCAATACATAACATATTGTCAGTATATATCTTTACATAAATGCCTCTAAAACAGGGATTTGTCTTCTTGGTTTTAACTCTACCACATTTAGTAGATGTTCAACCAGTATTTTCAAATAGTTATTAGATAATAAATAGGGAGAAATGATTTTTCCTGGTATTTCCTTGATATAAAAACTATACATAAAAGTAGAAAGATGATCTCTTTAAAGATAGAAGTATTTCTTGATGATATATGTAAGCATAAGAAGTAGAATAGAAGATAATTCTTTTCATATAAATTCAAGTTGTCTAAAACATTTTTAAATGTAAAAGGTATCTGTGTATGTATGTTAGTATATTATTTTCTGTGTTCTTGAAATCTTTATGTATTTGAGTGCAAAGATAAAGGGGAGTGTGGAGGAATCTTTGGTGGGATTGCGATTCTACAATTTAAACTTATTCCTGGCTGGTGTAGCTCAGTGGTTGAGTGTTGACTTATGAATCAGGAGGACACAGTTTAATTTCAGGTCAGGGCACATGCCTGGGTTGCAGGCTTGTTCCCCAGTGGGGCGCCCTTGGAAGGCAGGCAATCAATGATTCCCTCTCACATTGATGTTTCTATCTCTCTCTTCCTCTTCCTTTCTCTCTGAAATCAATAAAAAAACTTTTTAAACTTAAAAGTTTCATTTTCATGTGTTCTCTCCTTACTGTTCAATTTATAGATTTTATTCAAGATCAGCTTTGTCAGGGTGGGCACTTTTTATGGGCTGCACATTTAGTTGCTATTACTTGTTTTATATTTTATCATGGAAGATAATCCTCATGGTATAATAGAATTTTAATTTTTATTCTTCGCATTTTTATCCACTAAAAAGCAACTGTGAGGACTGAGCTGTGTTCTTCTTGATCACATCTCTTACATAAATTAATTACAGTGCATATGGCTTTATATTTACAGGACAGTTTATGTCTGACACCATGAGTGTGACTAACATTCTGAATAACCAAGAAATTGCACAAGCTCTGGCGGATGGATTGGCAGCACTTTCAAAAGAAAATCCTGTAAGTATTTTTTTTAAAGAAAGCACACTACAAAAACCCTAACACTTAAATAAATTTGTAGTTTGTGTTTATTTATTGTTTAATTTGTATATCCATCCAGGGGCGCAATTCCTTAGAGAAATGACATCCGTTTGTAAAAACAGCTACTGAGAGATTCTGGGCCCAAGATCTATTAGGTACACAAAATAGGCAAATAGTAAAATCTAGGTTATTTAAAAGTTGACTCCGTGGTGCACTGTTTTCTGTCTTGTGATTAATTTCAGTCAGAAGTGACTTATTTAAACACACGAGTGGCTTTATATTTCACATAAACATTATTCAATAGTTAAAACAATTAAGCGTATGAAAGGGTAAAAAGGCTAGATGAGAAGAAGGAAAGCGAACACAAAAGAACAGATCTTCCCAGCAACTGGAAAGTGCAGTAAGCAGCCTGGCTGGGGAAGTGGAGAACAGGACGGGGACGAGGGATGACATTAACACACCGGATGCTCCTTCAATATATAACATATTGTCAGGTCTTTAGTTTTCAAAGGAGAGATTCTCAAATCCTTCTCTTCCACTGAGGTAATTCAACTTTGTGGGTAGACTTAACGTTGTCTTTGCATATGTTTTCCTTATCTCTCATGTGTGTTTTGGTTTCACCTTGGCTTCCTGGGTAGCCACCAGGTGTCCCCAGGGTTAGCTGTCCAGTGTGGAGTCGGAGAGGCTGCAGGTGGCCATGATTTGCCTCTGCATTCTCAGCTGCCAACACTAGCCAACCCAGGGGCAGCCCAGTGCTGAAGGCCCTGGTGAGCTTTGCCGATAAAATGATCAGGGAAATTCACAGGGATAACTCCGAGGCTTTGAGAGATCCTGCACTGTCTCCCGAAATATCAACGATTTACTAAATGCGTTTGGTGTAGGTTCAGTGTACTTTCTGCCACCTCATTATTTAAAAGTAACCTGGTATGATATAATTTCAATGGTGCTCAAACTATAGCCTGAGAGGGAACCAAATTTGAGTGTTTTTCCCAGTAATTCAGCTGCTGTAGCCTCTCTCAAGCCTTCTTTCTCCTGAAAGACAAGATCCCTCCTGTCCCCTTCCTCATCTGGCCAAGAGGCCAATAGGGGCCACTTTGGTTCTGACGATATTGAGACCCATACCATGAGGCCTTGGCAACCGAATTGAATGGTGACAATCGGTTGAGAACCAACAGTATACATGGTAATTGGAATATGTGATGAAGTCAGAAGTCCCATTTACTGACTCTACGTGAACAGTCATTACTTTGTTTTCTGGACTTATACATTAAAAAAACTGAAAACTCTACCAGAAAAAAATCTGTCCTCTTTTCTACTGCACTTTTGTTGACCTATATTTCCAATGATTACTTTAAATATGAATTTTTGGGGTTGGGGGTGTGGATTTTTCAGGACAAACCTCTGGAATTTTTGTCATATTTTCTGTTGAAGAAATGTAGTGAAAAGAGCAAAGATTTGGAAGAAAATGTTATTCTGACAAAATCTGACCCAAAGGCAACATTCAATTTATACATGAAGGTAAAGTTATTGCTGCATTTTTATGCCATTGCTTCGCTGTAGAGTTAGACACATGTGCTTGAGAAATTCATAGACAATAATGATAATTATTGTCTTCCAACTGGTCATTTCCTCTAAGAACTTTATTTTCTTGAAAAGGTATTTGTAGGATCATGAGTGACATTAAAGCCACTTATAAGCATCAGCTGCACCACATTGACTAGATCAGTGGTCGGCAAACTGCGGCTCGAGAGCCACATGTGGTTCTTTGGCCCCTTGAGTATGGCTCTTCCACAAAATACCACGTGCGGGCTCGCATGTACGGTGCGATTGAAACTTCGTGGCCCATGTGCAGAAGTCGGTATTTTGTGGAAGAGCCACACTCAAGGGGCCCAAGAGCCGCCTCGAGCCGCAGTTTGCCGACCACTGGACTAGAATATAATCTGGGTCATGGAGGAAAAGTCGGACATTTGCATTTTGCCTCTTTTTCAGTTGAGTCCCGAGATAACATAAAGTTTTTTGTTTTTTGTTTAGTTTTGTGTGTGTGTGTGTGTGTGTGTGTGTGTGTGTGTGTGTGAGAAACTAAGAATTATTCTTCTTTTCTTAGTTGAGATTCAATTTCATAACAGAAAAGTGGGTTTGAAGCTAGTACTTCAGGCAAAAAGTAATCATTCTGCCAGTACTGTATTCAGAACCCATACTTTCTTAAGTGAAATAATCAGGATTCAGAAAACACGGAAAATTGCATTATCAGAGAGCTGATTTCTAGAAAAATGTCATTTTAGAACCATTTTATGCCCATAGAAAATCATCTACCTGTCTTGCATGATCACAGGCTTGGGTACCAGCCCCAACACAACCCCCCCCCCCCCATGGAGCCTGGTAATGGGTGTAGACTTCTGGCATCTTAATAAAAGTCAGGTACCCTGTGTGCCTTTGACTGACAGGAGCAGAGCTGAGGCAGAGGCCTACCTGGACCATGTGGGACCCCCTGCCTGTGAGGAGCTTCTGAGCAGCAGTCTCACTCCCCCAGCTCCCGGGGAAAAGGGAGCTGCCCGGAATTTACTTTCTCAAGCGTAATCCAGTGCAAAGGAAGCTAAAGGGTTTTTTATTCTTCACATAACATTTGCTTTAAGAGAGGCATCGATTTTGTCTGGTGCTGGTTCACTGACTCAGAACACCGTAGTTAGGGCTGAAGGCAGGGCCACAGAGCCTCCTGTGGGCACAGCACCAACTCCGTGTAATCAAGTCTGCATTGAATCCTCAGGAAAGAAATGTTCTGGAAGACAATCCTCAGGACACAAAACCAAGTCTTGGCAAAAATGATCCAAATGTTGAGGTGCTGGTTCAGCTGGTAAGCCAATTATTACGTAATAAAAATTTTCCACTTGTTTTTCTCCTGAGGCACCCCCCCCAAAAAAAAAACCCCAAACAAACCCCTACAACAACAACACCCAATCACTTTCGCCTTTATTCTGGTTAGTTCTTTTTTTTTCTTGAAAGTTTCAAGAACAAAGTAAAAATATTTAAAGGGAGGAAAAACTCCCAAATGTAATTGGGGGAATCCAGTCAGTAGCTTTTTCTTTTCTTTTGTTTGTTTGTTAGTGAGAGAGAAACATTGATGTGAGAGATACACATTGATTGGTTGCCTCCCACACAGGTCCCAGGATGGGGAACGAGCCTGCAACTGAGGTATGTGCCCTTAACCTGAATCGAACCTGGGACCCTTCAGTCCCCGGGCCAATGCTCTATCCATTGAGCCAAACCAGTTAGGGCAGTAGCTTTTTCTTTTGAGTATTTCCTGGTCTGAAATGAAGTTGAGTTGAGGAGATGGAGGTATCACATCTTGGGAGCAAAAGCCACCTCTGCTACTCCATGCTTTTCTAACTAACATGACACGAGGACGGCAGTTAAAGGAACGGTGCAGGCACAAAGTTTTACAGTCTATCCGATCCACCAATTCACCGTGTGACTTCAAACGCTGAGTAGAACCAGTATAGCGTTTAGGGCTCCGTCTCTCAGGCCAGAACGGTAGGGCTCAGTACAGCAGAGCCTTGGTCCGTCCTGCCCCAGTACACAGCTGTGCGTGCTGTTTTGCTTTTCCTCAACACATATCCACATTTATCATCATATTTCATTCTCGAGATCCTCTAACATAGATATTAGTAACCACATTTTTGTAGATGAGGAATTGGAGTTAGAAGGCTTAAATGACTCCTCTAAGGTTAAATAATTGGCAGACATTTGCCAACCATATCCAAGGACAGAGGAAGAGAATAAACCTCATTTTGGTACATGAGCATAAAGCTGCTGAATATTCTATTAAGATCCTCCCCTAAATACCCAGCCTTTAAAACCTCCCAAAACAAAGGTCCCTGCACATGCTCTCCCTCTTAGGATCACACCCACGTCCCCCTTTGCCCCCCAATCTTCTTTCCCCACAGGCACGCATCTCCTAAACTCTCAGGGACCCCTGAGGCTTGCAACCAGGACAGTAAAGGGAAGCAGCATTTCATCCCGGGAAACCCCCTGAGCCTGTCCCCAAGGCCCCTTTCCCTCTGACTTCTTTGTGGCCAAAGCAGCCCAGCGGAGGCACCTTTCTCCGGCCCTTTCTGGTTTCACTGTCCCCAGCTTTAACAAACGTCCTCTAAAATTAAAAAACAACAACAGCTGGCAGGAAGAAACTTGAATCCCATGGCCCTGACCTCAGCCCTGAGGCTGTTTTTCAGCGGACAACACCTGGGTGGGTACACCTACTGCAGTGCAGACCAGCCCTCACTGGCTGGGTGTTAGAGAGTATGATTGGGAAATAAATACCTGACAACAGTCTTAAGACAACAAAAAGTTTGACAACTGAAACCTTAAGTCAAAATCATTATAAATGTTGGATGGCCCCAATGAATAAAAAATATGCAAATACACATAAAAATATAATATGGGCTGCAAGCCAATCCTCAAGTTGGAAGCAGTTGTATTTTTTAACTCATCAGATATATCTAAATAGGCATTATATACAGACCATGTGTTTGAAAGATAAAATTAACGTAGAACTGTGTGTTTATAGTATTATAAACAGAGCGTTTTCTAATTTTTCTCTTAAGTTACTTTTCCATTTTAATTTTAGTTCATAAACTTCTGGTTGACTTGTTTTGAGTGAACATCGTGTGACACTAGGCTTTACTCCTGTCATTTTATTTGGGGCTTGGGGTATACTAAGGGCTGGAGGGGAAAGAGGAAATTGTGTTCTAAGAGTATTAATAGTTCTAGGCTCAAATACAAGCCCACTAAATTTTTAAAATTTAAATATTATAATTGTTTTCTTTTGTAAAGGCGCTGCTCATTTTACAACTTTTGAAAAGTACAGATAAAAGGAAAAGAATTACCTATTCCCAGGAATGAAAACTAATTTCTCCAAATATAAACATAGCACACATAATAATAGGGTGTGGAGTTTCTTTACACCAGTGTATGACTTTTCCCTCTGCATTAAGAAAAGAAAACAAGACTTTGAAATACAGGGAACAGGACATTTGGCAACCTAGCTACCCAGGGAAGATGGGTCCACAGTGCCCAAGTTAGGTGCTTTTCCCTAAATACTGAAAGAAGAGCATGAGTTTCCATATTTCATAACATGCCCATGGGAAGCAAATTACTTGATAATGAGAGGGCTAGCTCATTTCAGTTCTCCTGACTGCGGGATAATCAATAAAACACTACTGGGGGAAAGCACACACAAATAAGAGTGGGCAACCCAAAGGCCTCCTCACCAAGCACGAAGGCAGGACGCTGTCTTCTCATCACTGTACAGCCAGCAGCTAGCACAGGACACAGCATGTATTCAAAGGACAGAATGAGAAAAGTAAAGTCTCTGCCCTCTCAGGATCCAAGAGTAAAGTCCCATCTCTACCACAGCATCACACTGGCCCGGTGGGAGGGGCTATTTGGCGATCCTAGGGACAAGCGATGTTCAGCGAGGTCCTCCATAGTCCCCTATAAAGATTCCCTTCAATCCTGCAAGTCACAGACCAGCCAGGGCCATCTCAGAGTGACTGCCCGACTGCGAGTACTCCCATTGCTCTGTCTCCTTCCACTTTCAGGCTTTTGGGGGGCTGTAAGCCTGGAAAGAATCACTATGCTTTCTGAGTTCTTAATGCTTTTCTACAGGAGAGAAAGCTCCAGATGGACTGGGCCGCAAAGCGAACTAGAGTTGCCGGGGAACTCTTACAGAGTGAGAGAAAATACGTGCAGATGCTGGAAATTGTGAGAGATGTTTATGTTGCACCACTAAGAGCAGCGCTGTCCTCAAACAGAGCAATTCTGAGTGCTGCAAACCTCCAGATCATTTTCTCTGATATCCTGCAGGTTTTAAGTCTCAACAGGTAATTCCTGAATATGTATTTTCTGAAATACTCACTGTGCAGTGGGAGGAACCCACACTTACCTGACCGAGGCTCAGGCAGTCTCTGTCTCCTGGGGACCCTGATTATTGCACAGAGAGAGAGAATTTTTGCCACTGGGCTGCAACCAGTAGTGATGATTCTCAGGGGCTGATCTCTGCCTCAGTTCAAACCCCTGGTACTAGGAGTGGAGGTCAGTGCCAGGCGGTTTTGTATTCAACATATTGTTCATGCAAAAGACAAGACAGTATGTTTAGTTGAGCAATGAGAAAGAAACCGAAGGATTTGAAGGGACTAAGTTACTAGGATATTTTGCTTGGAGAACCCATGGTCAGTTTAATAACAGTAGATGTTTTGAGAATGTCATAGGACAGAGGAAGTGATCATTTGATCTGTGGTAAAGACAAACTAAGCTTGTGGTTCTCTGCCAGTAACCTTCCAGAAGAAGCATGTCAAACTCAAAGGCTAACACGGGCCAAATAAACAAGGTTTAAGTCTATGTGGGTCGAAAAAAAACAAAAGCTTCAATTTTCATAGAAATGTAGGTTTATTTCGATAGAGACATGCTGAATACAAAGGGCTGAAATAAATGAGTAACTGTTAACATAAAATAATAGAACATTTTAATAAAAATTAATATTTTTTCTTAAACATTAACTTACCAGAACTGAATAACTGCACAAATTAATAAGCGTAACGCAAATAAGCTTATTTTTCTTGTTCTCCAAAAGCAAAGTATTTCCTGTTGTGCACACCAAACAAGTCAGTCCAAGACTAATGACTTGGCCATCGGCTGCTAAAATATTTGCTGCTAGTATTAGTGGAGAGAAATGGTGTGCCTGCGCGTAAGGCGCGTAAGGGAAATGAATGCAACACGATTATAGTAATCAGTCATTAGCAAACGTTGTAGTTTGTTATTAATAATTATGTATAACAGGATATTGTAAAAATTAAGCTAGGAAATTTTTATTAAACCATTTCTTACATACTGTTATATTGGCTGGGCCGCGAGTTTGACATGCTTGTTCCAGATGACTGGGAACAAGTTCCTTACCTTCCCTGGGCACAACTCCTACAAAATAAAGAGGTTGAACGAGGCCTGTTCTGTTTTCAAGGCCTGTGATGGCTGAATGAAGGACAACCTTAGATCCACAGGGAAATGGCCTGAGGGAAGATTATGGCCATTTAAAATGAATTGAGCACTCTGCTCTGGGGACTGTAAGAAACCTTCCTTGTCTGCCTGGCCGTGTGGGAATGGGAGAGTCAGGGGCAGCCTATGGAGGCCAGCGTGGGGTTCAGCCTCAAGGGATTAAGGTGAGGAGGTGGGATTCCCCCACAGTCAGCCTAGTTCCTCCCTTCCCAGCTCCTCCTGTCCTGTCGAATCTGTGCGGCTCTGTATTAGCACAAAAGTATGTGACAAAAGCCCAACGATAAAATGACTAGGTGGAAGCAAGCAGCAAACTGATTCATTTGTTAAGTTTATAGGTTATCACTGGCCAATATTTCATGGTCATGCTTTTCCCGTCTTGCAGGCAGTTTCTAGATAACCTGAGAGACAGACTACAGGAATGGGGCCCAGCTCACTGTGTGGGAGAAATATTCTTAAAGTTTGGAAGCCAGCTGAACACATATACCAATTTCTTCAACAATTACCCTGTTGTTCTGAAAACCATTGAGAAGGTAAATGATTGAGTTACCATCCAGGCATTTATGAGACCTGAACTTGAAAGGAAGTGCTGTGTGCAATCCAAAGAACTAAGACTAATAGGGCTTGGCTTCCAGACCCACGCCTCCAGTTTACTGTGTATGCTGAGGATGGGGACCCAACATTTAATTTGTATCACGAGGGGCTAGCACAGTGCTTGACAAAGCAGGGCCCAGAAACTGGTTGTTGGACTGAACTAATCCTCATGCAAATTGCCAGACTTCCATTAGCTGCAGACACCCTGTGGGTCACTTACAGGGAAATGTTTAACTGTTAGATACAGTGGAGCCCGTGAGCTCCAATCCCACTTTGCTCCCACAGACCTGTGTGACCTTGACAAAGGTGGCTGTCTTATAAAGAAAAGAAATTAATTGTCCATGTTTCTTGGGGTAAGGCTACTCAATTTGTGAAATTTCACTATGCATAAGGAATTTCTTTGTCGTACATTTCTCAGAAAGTCCACTGGGACTTGTGCCATCTGTAGTTGAGCAGGAATATTCGCTTCCCTCTGCATCCCTTGCTGTTCTGGTTGGGATCTCTTCTAACGGCAGTAAGAGCCCTTTCTTCCCTCCTCAATTTATATCAGAAGTGTAGCTGTACCTTGTGACTTGGGGCACACTTCTGCCAGTGGCCGCTTTGGCTGTGTCCCCCTGGTTGCACTGAGCCCCCTGGGGCTGTTTCCTGACCTTGGGCACCTCCCTTTATGGTACACCTTCACCCTGCCCAGAGAGTTTAACACTGCTAGACATACTAATTATGTATTGGATGAAAATTGCACAAATAAGGCAATTTCATAGAACTGACCATGAGGACAAGAATTGGAGTAAAGTGTCACATATTATCAGAAACAGATTGGTGCCAAATTTTTTATAGTTGTGGATAATAATGATATCTGGTTCACTAAAATAGGGTGTGCATTTAAGTCAATAACTGTTAGCTATTACTCTTATTGAAATCAGTCAGTATTTATTTGATTTCTAGGAATTAGCATTACTGGCATCTTTTAGGCATGTCCCCACTGAGAAAAATGGGTACTTCCTGGGCACTTTGCTGGTGATGAATGAATACACTTTAAAGCAGATGTTAAATGCAATGAAACACCTTTATAATGATTAGCAGCAGGTATTATAGGTGAATACCATCAATTGTCTTTTACTACAAGGAAATAACACTTACTGTGCAACAGGCATGTTGTGGACAGGATTTATTTTTCCTTCACAAGTGTTAGGTATGATATCCATGAGGAAACTGAGGCTCGGGGAGTTAGGTAACTTAACAAGTTCACAAAGAATGAGGTAGAATTAGATTAGAATTCTAATTCTAATCCAGGCCTCCCTGGTTGCAAAGTCTGTTTTCATTTGTCAACACTGATTAAGTCCAATGAATAGGGTTATCTCTATGGTATGAGTAAATCACTATACTTAGTACATTATATTAGTAAGTATTAATAGTACTTTGACTAGAAGTAGATGTTGCCCTCTTGCTTTGAGAGCTTCATAGATCATGTCTGCTCGGTGTAACAGAATGCTTTACAACTGTGTCACGGAGCGAAGTTTTGACAATATTATGCTCACCTTCAGTGCAGAGAGATGGTACCAGCATTCCGAGCTTTCCTGAAGAGACACGATAAAACCATCGTCACCAAAATGCTGAGGTAAGTTCTGAGGGAGAGCACAGCTGAGGCACCCCAAAGGCAGGGCCTTCTTTGATCTTCGGAAAGAGACCAGGTTCCCTTCTCTATGCCCCACACAGCCTGCCGGAGCTGCTCCTGTACCCGTCCCGAAGATTTGATGAGTATGTTCATCTTCTCTATGCTCTGAGGCTTCATACTCCTGCAGAACATGCCGACCGTGGGGACTTGACCACTGCAATTGACCAAATGAAAACATATAAAGGTTATATAGATCAGGTTGGTTGCTGACAAGAGTCTGTGTCCTTTAAAAACGCTACAATGCTTTTTTGGTAGTCTCACTCAAATTCTTCAGCCGTTGAATGTGAAATCGTTGTGTTCAGAGACTTGGAGCACTACAGGCATCTATTTTAAGCCAAACAACATGAGACAGAATGTTTTCAGATAACTATACAAGTACAAGAAAAGCTTTATTAATATGAAAGTGTGAAGAATGGGGTATTTGGATTGATTTTTCTAGAGGACTAAAATAAAAAAGTAAAATCCTTTTTTGCTGAAAGAACTTAATGTATGAGATTTCCTGAACTAAGTCAGCATCTGAGTGTGGTACTATCGCTCTGAACAATTTTTGTGATGAGCACTCTGCACGGGTCCAGGCTGAGTGTAAACTGATGTCATATTCTGCCCAGAAGATGCTTTTTGAATGCAGTCTTGTCATTTGCCTCTTTGTTTTAAAACACTGGGTCTATGAAATTAGATTCTTATTATAATGTATGGAAATAGCAAGCCCTGTGTCAAGTGCCATTTATGTTTACACATTTCACAATTTTATTTCCCTTAAAATCACTTTGTTTTCTAGATGAAGCGAAACATCAATATGAAAGATCAGCTGTCAGACATACAGAGAATCATCTGGGGGTGCCCTGTACGTATTCTGATGTACTTGCTACATCTCATGCTCATGGATAAAACCTCATATCATTGGCAACAGGAGGCATTCAGATATCCAATCAGCTAACCTCTGTTGAATGCCTGCTGTGTGCCTGGTGCTGCCAAACCCTCACATTTCACATCCTTCTATCTGCAAGGATGCTAAGTGGGCTTGACCCCATCCCTTAGCTCCTTTCTTGGTACTACTGTGATCATGACCCCCTCTGAGGAAAGGGCCATGTATTCTATTGCTTCATATTTCTCTATGCAGAGTACCTGGTTAGGATCTTGCACACTGAGGATACCTGAAAAATCTTAGAAGCCCTCTGTTGGCTGTCACCTACAGAATATCACCTGGTCCCATTCTACCTTTTCTTTTACTGCCCTGCCTTCCACTTTATGAGCCAACCATACAGATCTATTCATGATTCTCCAGTAATGTTAGCCTCTCCTCACACACTTGTGCTTTGCCCATACTCTTTCTTGAAAATAACCTTCTTTCCTACCTTGCTGGATAAACTCCTATTCATCCTTTACAAATCCAGTTCAATCATCATCTTCCTGTAGTTGCTCCCACCATCTCCTGCTGGGAATTGCCCCTTTCTGGGTCTCCTGCAGGACCTTGAACATCTGTCACATTTTATTACAATCCTTTATTCACCAGACTGGGAACTCTATCAGGTGTGAGCTATGTTTTACTTGTCTTCTAGCGCTTGGCATATAACAGGAGCTCGATACATGAATTATATTGAATTAAATTATTAATTGATTGGAGATGTTATTTTTATTTGGTCAAATTGGGGAAGCAAGATGGAGTTATTTTGTTGTAACTTAGATCTGCATATTTTGGTAGGGAAAATGAAGTGGAGTTGATTGAAATACAAAAAGTTCAAAATCTTGGAACTCACAGAGCCCATGGAACTTCATCTCTAGATGACTGTTCACCCCAAGTGACCATCTCCATGGCTACCATACATCAGGGCAAAGGCCTGACTTCTTAATTTGTAACAATTCATTCCCTTCCTTTTCTTGATAGTTTACTTCTTATTCACCCCACTTGCACTTTATTTTTGATGCTAAGAAAATGTTTATAAATAAAACAATTTCAGTAGCTTAAGAAATTAGACAACACCCTAAAATGAAGTTTTCATTGTTAATTCTGTGGTCTTTATCTAAAGAATGCCTATTTTATAAACAAAATCATTGGCTTTTTTATAATTGAACTGAGTTCTACTCAACACTTGCATATTCTGGGATACAAAATGGTTCTGCAGTAGTGGGGCCTTTTATTTTCTAAAAATGTATGTATGTTTCTAATTTTTTTTTATTTCATAGATTCTATCAGAAGTAAACAGATATCTGATTAGAGTCCAAGATGTAGCCCAACTTCACTGCTGTGATGAGGAAATAAGTTTCTATTTAAGGTAAACATCTAACTATCTTGCAGCTGTCACTGTGTCTTACTCACACCCTGTATCCTGTACAACGTCTGACATAGTATAAGTTTACGATAATCTGTGTGTTGAACTGAAAAGTTACACCCCCCCCCTCTGAGATGCTTTATCACCTTACGTGAATTCCAGGCAGCTACTGGGCAAATGGGAGAAAATAAATAGTTTCTGTCAGGACCATGAACTACACAGAAACAGAAATTCTAAAGTTAGTCACTTCCCTACTGAGAGATGATCCAAGTGTTGTGGGATAGCACACGTATGATCTGCTCAACTATAAGAAAGAGAATACCAGTTTATCCTCATATTTACTGTGGTCAGTATTTAAAAGGTCTCACCATAACATCACCATGATATTGCGGTCTCACCATATCTAGTTTGCACACGGCTCAGAGTAATGTAAGAACAAAAGATGGGAGGGTGTCAATTTCCATAAACTAGCATCCAATTTTCTCCTGTGGAACAAAGATGGGCAATTTCTGTACAGGGTCAGCTAGTAAACATGTAAGTCTTGCTGGCCAAATAATCTCTGTGGCAACTACCTAACTTAGTCATTGAAGCACAAAGGCAGTTATATAACCAATATAACACATAACAAACACCATCTTTATAAACAATATAGTACATAAATGAGTGTGGCTGGGTTCCAATAGAACTTCATTTACAAAAACAAGTGGTGGGGGTGCCTGGCTGGCGTGGCTCAGTGGTTGAGCCTCAACCTACAAACAAGGAGGTCACAGTTCAATTCCTGGTCAGGGCACATGCCTGGATTTTGGGCTCAATCCCCAGTAGGGAGCATGCAGGAGGCAGCCTATCAATGATTCTTTCTCATCATTGGTGTTTCTGTCTCTCTCTCCCTCTCCCTTCCTCTCTGAAATAAATAAAAAAAATATATTTTAAACACACACACACACACACACACACACACACACACACAAGTGGTGGGGCCAGTCTCAAACAAGTGGTGGGGCAAGAATATGGATGGAGTTCTTTTGCCTATTTGAAGTGGCCTTTCACTGCATATCACCCATCACACATACTTGAAATGCACCCTCTTTCTTGCTTCCTTTCTTCTATACTTAGTTCTATTTGATCCATTATTGTCAATTATCTAGATCAACTTGATCTAGAACATTATTTCTTGTAAGGTATCAGTGTATGTGCAGCAACCCACTCCTTCCAGCTAGAGTCATAACCAGAAATGGGAAGGAAATATATGAGATTTGGCTCTAGGGATTGGATGACTATGTCTACCTATTCATGCAACTAACACGACCTGAACTCCTAACACTTGTCCAATAGCTGAACCTGAGGTATAGTACTCTTTAGAAATGTTGAGCTCCCTGATCCAGTCCTCTGCCCAGATTACAGAATGGTTGTAACTGGTAAGTGCCTCACTACTCAGTATGGCCTGCTTACCAACATACCCAGGGCGCTTTAGAAATAGTCTCAGGCTACTCTAGCTCTATTAAATCAGAATTTGCATTTTAACAAAATCTTTAAGTAATTCAAATGCACATTAAAATTTGTACTATGTACAAGTCAGAGACATTTGTCACATGAAGTAGACTCTAAATATGAAATTTAGCAGCTTCTATGGAGAACAATCTGGAAGTCTTTGATTAAAATGAATACACCCTTTCAGCAATCAATCCTACCCTTGGCAATCCTATGATAGAATAGCACATATAAGAAATTTGTTTCTATGTAAGGATCAGTTTATTCCAACATTGCTCAGAGTGGCAATAAAGAACAAGTGAAAGGAGAGGAAGGGAGGAGACCCAAACCTGTCAACAAAGCAAATGTCCATCAAAAAGGGATGAGTTGAATAAATAATGGTCTATCTACACCAGTGGTTCTCAGCCTTCCTAATGCCGCGACCCTTTAATACAGTTCCTCATGTTGTGGTGACCCCCATCCATAAAATTATTTTCGTTGCTACTTCATAACTGTAATTTTGCTACTGTTAATGAATTGTAATGTAAATACCTGATACGCAGGATGTATTTTCATTGTTACAAATTGAACATAACTAAAGCATAGTGATTAATCACAAAAAAATATGTAATTATATATGTGTTTTCCGATGGTCTTAGGCGACCCCTGTGAAAGGGTCGTTTGACCCCCAAAGGGGTCGCGACCCACAGGTTGAGAACCGTTGCCATATTGAGTCAGGAAATCTCTCCAGTCTGCTTTTCCAAAGCTGGAGAAGGCTTATCAACTGATGAACTCAGTAGTACACAAAGGTTAAAGTCCCTTAGAGCAACTCCCAAACAATAAGGGATGTGAGTCAGTGGATGAATGCCGAATCTTTTCTATCCTCAAGCACGACAACTCTGTGGTGCATTCTACATGGATCTTTAGAGAGTTCTTAGCAAAAGTAAATCCCGATTGTTTATAGCGGTAATGAGTTCATTAATACCTCTTGATTGTCTTTCTTTCCTAACTTGCCTCACTTTTCCCATCCCCTAACTTTTGTTTTCTGAAATTGTCTCTCAACAAACTAACTGTACTCAAGTCCTTATCTTAGGTCACTTTTGAGAGAAAAACTAAAATATATAAAATAAATTTGGGAAATCTTCATTTAACTGTAGTTAAACATGTTTTCTTTGTTACAGGAATTTAAGAGTTTTAATATGCTAATGTTGATCATGGCTCTCCAAGAGGGGATATAGAAATTCGGGCTTCCCAAACTTGAACTGTAAACTTTTATCCCAAGGCAACTTGCAGAACTAGCACTCCCTGAAACTCATGTTAGGGATGCTTGATCTAAAGTTTTTGCAACTTCTCTTATTTAAAAAACACACACGATATTTTATTGATTTTTAGCACAAAAGGGAGAGAGAGAGAGAGAGAGAGAGAGAGAGAGAGAGAGAGAGATGGGAGTGAAACATCGATCAACTGCCTCCTGCACACCCCCAACCAGGGATTGAACCCGCAACAGGGCCATGTGCCCTGACAGGGAATTGAACCATCAACCTTTAGGCGCATGGGATGATTCCCAATCAACTGAGCCACACTAGCCAGGGCCAACTTCTCTTATATTTGAATAAGAAAAATATATATTTAAAATATTAAAGGTGCTTAAGAGTAGATAGGGGAGTGAAAAGGATTTTAAAATGTATCAAAATACAAGTACCTCATTTTGTACCACCATCAAGAAAAAAATGGCTACTGTGCTGGTACTTAACCCCAAGAAGATGTCCAGTGGCAGGTCTGAAGAGGGGAAATTAAATGGCTAGACAGTCCATGGAAAACTTCCTGCAACTTCCATTGGAAGATGGAACAATGTGCTCCTTAGTTGAAAAGAGCAAACTCCTCTCACCGCACCACCCACCTCTCCCCTCTAATTACTGTGCTGGATGGTGAAATTAAACCCAGCAGGTAGGCAGCTCCTATACAGATTTCTAGAATTATCTCATGCTCTGGTTGTGTCAGCCTGCAGAGACTGATTAGCATAATTAATCTTATCTTGTGATTACCCTGAGGAGGAAGTTCTGAATGCCCAGGTGGGATGTGGTGAATGAGTGACTGTGTCTATCTCCAAGTGACAAAGAAGCACAGGATGGAGAAGTTTGAGAACCAGAGCTAGAGTCATTTGGGGGAGCTTGGAACTAGGCTTCCTGGGATAGGAGAAAAGAGCAGAGTAGGGGCAATTTGCACAGGTCAAGGCTCATGGGCCAGGATGTGCCCACACATCTGTATACATCTGTGGAGTTCCATATCTCCTCTCTTTGCTAGGAGCACCCTGAGAACCAGGTCTTTGTCTTCTATATTTCTCTTATCACTTAGTTCAGTGATGGACCTCCTGTTAGTTTTGGGCAGAGTAAGATATCTATAATAATAAAAGGGTAATATGCTAATTAAACCAGACAGCCGAACGACCTTCTAGATGTCCTTCCGGATGACCTTCCGGATGAAGCCAGGGCTGAGAGGGCCGAGCCCCTTGCATGAATTTAGTGCATCGAGCCTCTAGTTTAAGATAAGATGGGAAAAGCAAATAGAAGAGAAGAATAGGATGGAATCAGATGGAGAAATGAAAGTATTATATTAGAAAAGATGGAGGAAGATAGATGGTTAGGGAGACAGATGGTTAAGTAGTTGGAAAGATGGACTGGTGTGTGGCACCAACCATGTGCCAGGCTCTGTGCTATAAAATGGCTACCAAATCCTTTATATAGAGCATCTTGTTCAATCATCACAACCCACGACACCCATTGGCTCTCAAAGGTGCATAAGAATCACTAATAATACTTGTTAAAATGAAAATTGCATGTAAAGAGATTTTAGTTTTGTAATCTTCTCATAGGAGCTAGGAAGCTACATCATTAATAAGTAGCCAGGTAATTTCCATGCAGTTGGTCCTAGGACCTCACCTTGAGAAATGCCATTTACTGAATAAATGAATGAATGGATGGTTGGATGAATAAATAAACATACCCTTTGAGGCAGTTGTTCTAGGAATCATTTGGAAAGGTAGAGACTGAGGGGCAGAGCAAGTGAGTACTTGTTCATCTCTCACTGTTAGTAACTGAGGGCATTTGTATCTGCCCTCCATACTGTAGGAGACATTTAGAGAAGGCTATATAAGAGACTGTCCATGCTCTTCAAAGCATTTTCTTAGAGTAGAAAAGGGCAGAGGCTGAAGGTAGATGTATCCGATTTGAAGAATTTCTACTCTTATTCATTCAACCAATATTTTAAGCACACACTCCATGCCAGGCATGGAGGTTGTACTAATGAACAAAACCAACAACAAAAGGACAGCCTTTTTGGAGTTTAAAGTCTAGAACAGATAGACATTAATAATCTCACAAATACAACCTTATAAACTGCTCCAAATATTTTTTTATAAATGCCCTGTTTATGGTGTTAACAGAAGCTAAGAGTCAAAGAAGGGTTCTTATTTGCGTTGTTGTCTTAAGTATGAGTCTGAGTTAACCAAATGAGCAGAGTAGGAAGAAGAAAACTCCTGGCCGTGGAAAAGCATATGCAGAACTCTGGGGGTTGAGGGAGCAAAGGACTTGAGAAACTGAAAGGCTATGAATCAGGCTGGAGTATCCATAGAGCTGCATTTGGGGGGAACCAGAACATGGACAGGCACATCTTCAGCTAAGAAGGATGGAGCTCCAACCATGGTTTGGGGATGGAGAAAGGCAAAACTATTTGGAGGCAGTGTTATATGCAGAAGAAATGAAATCAGAGGAGACTCTCAGAGGTGAGAAGCTGTTCTGGAACATAAGGAGGCCTAAGGAGAAAGATTTGAAGATCAGCTTGTAAATGAAGTGAGGGTATTAGAGACCTGCTTTCTTTGATGCCAGCTACAAAATCCAGGACCTTAATGGGGTCCTGTGGGACCAAGGGATTAAACAAGCCTTTTGAAAGGCCCATCATAAAGGAGAGTGGACAAATTCCTGCCAGTCCCATTGTCCTTTATAATGAAAGCACCTGCTTTTTCTCCTCCACCCCAGATCCTAAAGGCCACATTGGCTAGTTTGTCAACACATGACTACTTCTATGGAGATGAAGAGAATGACTAGCTCCGTTCCCATTTTCATGAAGTTTATGGAGAAGTGGGAGAGACTCTCAATTAAATAATCACAAATGTGATCAGTGTGATGAATAAATGGTACAGGTAGCTATATTTCTGATAGTCTGAGAAGTCAGTGGTTGGTGGTGGTTGCCTTGGGGACATTTAAAATAAGACCTAAAGAATGAGAGAGGATTAGGTGGGTGAACAGTGGTTGGTAGGGTGGGCTAGGACGATTGAATGTGGGAAATACATAAATGCACACCCTGTGATGGGAGGTACTATAAACAGTACAAGGAATGGACAGAGGGTGTGTGTGGCTACAGAGAAGAGGTCCATTGAGAGAATAAACCAAACAGATCACCAAGGTTTGGACTATGTGGGGTTTTCAGCCATGGTCCAGTGAGTAACTATCTCCTAAGGAAACAGGTGAATATAGAGAGATTTACACCAGACAATAGCAACAGCTGAACATGTTAATTCTCTAGGGTGCTGTATCTCAGAGGAGCATAGGACAGGAATTCTTCCAACCAGAGTCTGGGTCTCACTTCGAGGGAAAGTACCCAATAGCTATGAGAAGAAAGAAAGTACACAGGTGATACACTAACTTAGGTATGTGACTCTGAGCAAGTCATGTCCCCCTTCTGAACCCCACCTCCTCCTCTAGCCACCAAGAATTTGGGCCCAACACTTCGTAAGAATTTGTTGAATCTTTGGAGATAAATAGACTCACTTTCCAGCCATGAGCTTTGTCGAGAGTGGAGCTATTATTTTTCCCCTTTAAAAGGTCTCTTGAAATAAAACATCATTTAAAAGAGGATCTTGCTGTAGATGGATATGTTCCAGTATTAGATGAGAAGGGGAATAAAACCACCTCCATTTAAAATCTGACAGAGGACCAGGGAGAATAAAACCCTCTTGGTCTAATGACAGGACTAAATTGGGTTCTGTTTCAAGTTGCCATTAAGTTTCTGAGTTCTTTAGAAGGAAGATAAAATAACCTCAAAAAGAATGATGTATATAACGGATTAATTTCCAGAGCACTCACAGATGCCATTTATGTTGCAAGTCTTCCTTCCTGAATTGTTTTCAATTTTCAATTGAGGGGTTATTTTAAAGCAAATAGATGAACCTGGTGAAAGGGAGAAAGAGAGTGAGGAGGGAGTGTGGGAAAGAGAGGCTTTGTAATGACTTCCGTGTGAGGACAGCCTGGGACCCCTTTCTCCAACCTCATCTCCTTCCATCCTTTCTTTCACTTTATGGTTGCAACACATCATAATTCCCCAACTTATACACTATTTCAAGCCTCTGGGGTCTTACTTAGACTGCTCTATGTCCAAGTAGAGTTCTTTTTCCCTCCTTTTGGTATGGATTGAAAACCCTCTGCCTTTCCACTTTCCTTCTACTAGGGAAAAAGCAGAGAGAATAGCCGTGACTGTTTTGGCTCAGTGGATTGAGCGTTGGCCTGCGGACTGAAGGGTCTGAGGTTCGGTGAGAGAGAGAGAAAGAGAGAGAGAGAGGTGAATATTACAATTTTTGTAAAATAATGGCAAACTACCTAGATGTGTATATATGTTCATCTGTGTGATTACCTGAACAGATAAAAAAATAGGAAATATATGTACTAGCTTGGTATCTAGGGTGATCTAAGTGGAGGGATGTGATGTCACTTTACATTTATTGAAACTGTATGTGGATGTAAATTGACAAGTTAAAAGTTAACAGAAAGTGGTAAAAGTAAAAAAAAATAAGAGGTTTCCTCTGAACAAGCCAGTAAATTGACTCCCTTCCTCAGAGTAACCAAGGTTGCTTGATACTTTTAAGAGAAAATAATTTTTTTGGTAACCCTCCATCAAAACATTGACCTTGCTTTACTTAGCCACGCCTGGTGGGGTGGGCCTCCCCAAGCTCCTCCCTGGCATGTCACTTGATACTCGGTTGAGTACTTATACCACCCATTTAGTACACAGTGACACCTACTGACCTGGCTCCAACAACAGAACAGCAAAGAGGATAATAAACAGATGGACACATTTTGCCTGTTGATACGTATGTCTACATTTGACCCTGGTGGCAACCTCAGTGAAAATCAAGAGCTACTTAATTCTAACCTATCATACTCATGAGGTTACACATCCATTTCCCTCCCTCCAATCAAAATTAGAAATTAGTATTTCCTACCAGCAGTTCAATGCTTTCTACTTAAGACACTTTGAGCCTCACTAATTCTTCACCCCAACCTGTTACCCTTAAAAAATGAACCCAATTTATTTTCCCCAGGTCGCCCAAATATATCATACACAAAATATCAAACTTGACAAAAATTTAAAAACACACCTTTAGCATGATGCATGTTATAAAGGAGGGAAAGCTGAATGAAGGTTCACTTTCCCCACATTGCATATGGAACGCTTCTGAAAGTGCCCCTTCTGCATTTTAACACAGGCTCTATGAACACACCCGAGACCTCAGTCTTTTCCTCTTCAATGATGCACTGCTTGTTGCTAGTCGGAGCACTTCTCACACCCCATTTGAAAGGACTTCAAAATCAACCTACCAGTTCATTGCATCAGTAGCCCTTCATAGGTTACTCGTAGAAGATATTCCAGATTCCAAATGTATGTATTCTTTTCCTACCAAGACTTTAATACCTTTTGAAAGCTTTATTATGTAGTAAAGCTCATTAACTATTACAATAGAAAAGTGGGGAGAAGACTGGAATTATACTTTGCAGTTTGCAAATAATTCCCCAAATATTTTTGGGATTTCACTCATGTAAATTTTCATCTACTTAAAAGAGCAAAAGAAGGGAATGCAGACATGCACTCTAGACATTAAGACGTTTCAAAATTCACAAAGGGGCATGACTCGACATCATCCCAAGGGATTCTTTGAAGTAGTCTGAGAAGAGTGGGAGCCCCTAACCACTACCCCACTACCCTATACTGCCTGTGGATGTTACAATTGTAGACTTTTATCTATTACTTTTCCATTCTACTAGAACTAAATGATTATTACATATTTGACTGTACCTTTTCTTAAATTCATATTTAAATTGGGAGTAAAGAAGGAATAAAAGAAATCAACAGATTTGCAAAGGATGTTTAGTAACAAACATTTCATTCATAATAACCTCAATAGAAATAGCCTCTATAATAATAAAGCATAATATGCTAATTAGACCAGACATCCTTCTGGATGACCATCCAGACGAAGCTGGGGCTGCTAGGGAAGCCCGGTTCCCGGGTGCCTGCCAGTGGCCAGAGGGAAGCCCGGGTCCGGAGTGCCGGAGGGAAGCTGGTGCCAGTAGCTGGGGGAAGGAAGGCCTACTCTTGCACAAATTTTGTGCATCGGGCCTCTAGTTTGTTATAAAAACAATTTTGGCTTAAACCTAAACCAACTGTGCCTATTTTTAGTTTTCCTACCCTCTACTTCCCACACCTGAAAGGACCTATGTCTCTTTCTTTTATTTGTTGGGCCAGACAACCTGAAGGGAGCACTCTCATTCCAGTATTTTTCATGCATGTAAAGGCAGGACTCAAGGTTAAAGTGGAACCAAGATCTCAGAGAAAAAAAATTAATCTAAAAAGAATTGCTTTTCATTAGCTGCAGTCTCATTTTAAATATGAGCCTGAGAAAAAAAGAAAACCAAGTGTGGGAATAAGTATTTCCACCTAGAAGACACACTCAGATTAAATGGTTTACCCATAACCACTGGGTATGTTTAAAAGTGTATGACTCCCCTTAATTAGCTATGCCCTATGTTAAAATATCATCATGTACCCTAAGAGATAGTGGCCATTCATCTAAGTAGTTGCCTTAATTCTGTCATCAGTCCTCATAACAAAGTTGTCTAGGTCTAGCTCTCCACATCTCCATCTATAATTCTCAGTGAAGACCTTTACAAGTTCCAGTTCTTTCTGGAGTGGCTAAGGCAAGGATTTAAATAACATTACATATCTATCACTTAGTCTTTAAATATAATTGCTAATTAAAATCAGTTATAATATAAAGACAATATTATTTTAGATGTCATATATTTGAGTTATTCTAAACTTAAGTTATATCCTAAACTGTATTTGTTTGAGTTCCTTTTAATATTCAAAATATTCTTATAAATAGAAGACACTGGTCAATTCTTGAATTTTAAACAATTTCTCCTTTTGATTGTTACCTGCGAAGATTAATTAGTGAACCTCAAATATTTTTACAGATATCAAGAATGCCTTTATTCTTCAAGGTCCAAAACATGAATGGATTTGTGCCACAGAAGCTGAAGATGACAAGTTCCTATGGTTGTCAGTTCTCCTAAATACAATAAAAAGTACCATGGAGAAGTGAGACTGGACTTTAAGAAAACATCAGGGCTGCCAATTCTCCTGGCAAAGATAGACATGTATTTTTTGTTCCATGCAAGGACGGTCCATAAGTTTCCTCCTAACTTTTAAACTTTATCATCTGTGTTCAAGTATGTGAAATGCACAATAAGTTGAGTCCAAGATTTTGAACCACCTCTTTTGGTAGTTATTTTTCATGGACACTATTAGATAGAGTTACCTAACTGACAACACCTAAGACAGAACAAGCATATTGTATATTTAAAGTTTTCTTTTATGATCTAGTAAAAAAATAAAATCAGAATGAAGTTTCTTAAATGATCAGTAGGCCATGGTCGGCAAACTGCGGCTCACGAGCCACATGCGGCTCTTTGGCCCCTTGAGTGTGGCTCTTCCTAAGCCTTAGGAGTACCCTAATTAAGATAATAACAATGTACCTACCTATATAGTTTAAGTTAAAAAAATTTGGCTCTCAAAAGAAATTTCAATCGTTGTACTGTTGATATTTGGCTCTGTTGACTAATGAGTTTGCCGACCACTGGTCTAGAGAAATATTTCAATTTGTTGGTGATTTATCAATCATCTTTAACATTTTCATGAATTATTAATTTAAAAATATGTATAGGAAATATAAATGGCAATTTACTCAGTAACTTGTCACATATATCCTTAATATGAATGTACTCTTCCAGAGAGCATTAAAAATATACCACTACAAAGTACTAAAAAGTTTTCTGTAATTTTTAAGTGTTCTTTGATTGCTAAATAAAATTCTTAGATCTTACAAATAAAAAGCTTTAACATTTGGTGACATTATTACATTGAAAAGCTGCTGGAAAAAAACACCACCACTTTTTAAAAAAAGAAAAATAAATGGAAGCCTACCAAAACTTACCTGTAATGGAATTTAGTTGAATAAAAATAAGGAAATGAAGACAAGTCTATTTCAAAACAGAGAAACAGCAAAGTAGGTGTTGAGCAGTTTTCTGGGCCGTTCTTTAAAGTCTTCATTTATGTATTTAAAAAACTGAAGCCATAACCTTTTAGGTACTTGGAAACTTTAGCTGATATATGTAGTAAAAATATTTTTATTTAGTTAATGGTAGATAAAAGGTATATTAATCTAGGAAGATTTTGGTTGTCAGCTTCCTTTTAGTTTCATACTCTCCTGTAAGGTAATACAATCTATTAGTACACTATAGGATTGTGAACTAGGCTATTTGAAACATTTTCTTTTTTTCAACAATGAAAATATAAATTTATTCTAATTATTAAAAATTTAAATTCTTGTTAAAAATTGTATACAACTTTAAAAGTTTCATTAGTGTAAAACCACACTTTTGATTCAGTTATGATATATCCATGCAGCTTACTATGTATGATCCCACAGACAGAATAAACCATTAAAGGGAACATCTGCCATTAGTCAGCAGTGAATATAAATTTACAAATTTGACCAAATGTATATATATCATGTGGTCTGAAACAAATCCTAAGACAGTATATCATCCTAAATAGGGCACACTTCAGAAACTCCGTTAATAGGAAAAACCTGTCTACATGGCAAAAGAGTGAGTGACAAGACAGCTGAAGATAAACTAGAAATCCTAAGACATTTCTATTTATTTTGTGAATTAATGTCCTCAGAAGTTTTAAAACATATTACTTGAAAATAATCTCTGTAGAGACTGATGAGTATAAGCTTTTAATTGAGAGTTAAGTGTATAAGTCATGCAAAAAGCAGTGATGTTTGCAAGTGGATGGTACTTAGGTTGTTTGTGAAAGTTCAACACTTTCCCTTCAACTTTTAGGGTATCTACTTACATAAAAACCCTGGGTGTAACATCACGGCCAGATGCGCGACCAACTGGAAGGAAGTCAGTCCTGCAGGGGTTGTCTTGGAAACGGCTGCGCCCTCCCCCAGCTGTTTCCTGGAGGGTGAGGTTTCAGGCAGGAACCCGCCCTCGGAGGGGAGCGTGGAAGTGAAATGATTTGTAATGGACCTATTATTGAAGCTACCTTTGGAAATACTATATCTATAGATCAGTGGTTCTCAACTTTGGCTGCACATTAGAATCACCTGGGAATCTTTTTAAAATCCTGATTTCTGGGCCTTATCCTCCAGAAATTCTGTTTCTTTGTTACTAATGTTGTGGCCCCACCCCATAACAAAGAAACAATTTCCGGAGGATGAATTGGAATCAGGATTTTAAAGATTCCCAGGTGATTCTAATGTGCAGCCAAGGTTGAGAACCACTGCTATGGATAATATTAAAAATATATCTAAACGTGCAATTCTTTGTCCAAAAAATGAGCATGTTCAAAAATTAAATGAAGAAAATTTGGATATACTTGGAGATTTTCACACATATTTGAGTGATGATTCCATTGATTCCACAGATGATGCTGAAAAGGGAAATTTTTCCCATCAAATTCCTTAATAGTACTACTCCTTTGGGAATGCTGTGTCATAAATTAAAATTGAAAGTGGGCGCAATCATCATGGTATTGAAAAATCTCAATAGTAAATGGGGTCTTTGTAATGGTACCAGATTTATTATCAAAAGATTACGACCTAACATTATCGAAGCTGAAGTATTAACAGGATCTGCTGAGGGAGAGGTTGTTCTGATTACAAGAATTAATTTGTCCCCATCTGACACTGGCCTCCCATTTAAATTGATTCGACGACGGTTTCCCGTGATGCCAGCATTTGTGATGACTATTAATAAATCACAAGGACAAACTCTAGACAAAGTAGGCATATTCCTACCTGAACCCGTTTTCGCACATGGTCAGTTATATGTTTTTGCTTTCTCTCGAGTTTGAAGAGCATGTGACATTACAGTTAAAGTTCTAAATACTTCATCACAAGGGAAATTAGTCAAGCACTCTGAAAGTGTTTTCACTCTTAATGTGGTGTACAGGGAGATATTAGAATAAGTTTAATCACTTTATCAGTCATTGTTTGCATCACTGTTGTTTTTATATCGTTTTTGTTGTTTTCATATCATGTTTTTGTTGTTTTCATATCATGTTTTTGTCGTTTTCATATCATGCCTCTGTTGTTATATCCTTTTGTTACTGTTTATTAATAAATTTATATATTATTTTCATATACATTTTACTAATTTCCTTTCATCTCTCACACTTCTATTATAGAGAAAGGGCAAATAGCAATATTAAAATATCTCTGCTAATTAATTCCCTTTTTTAAAAAAATATATTTTATTGATTTTTTACAGAGAGGAAGGGAGAGGGATAGAGAGTTAGAAACATCGATGAGAGAGAAACATTGATCAGCTGCCTCCTGCACACTCCCCACTGGGGATGTGCCCGCAACCAAGGTACATGCCCTTGACCGGAATTGAAACTGGGACCCTTGAGTCAGCAGGCCGATGCTCTATCCACTGAGCCAAACCGGTTAGGGCAATTAATTCCCTTTTAATGTGCATGAATGTCGTGCACCGGGCTACTAGTAATTAAGAAAGGTCTATATTCAAAGCTATTTCATATGTTTGAATGCTGCTGAATTAAAATCTCACACAAAACAATTTTAAGTTACTGGTGAAACTGATAAAATTTTCATAAAGAAAATATAGAACCTGAACTCCAAGTTGACACGGAGAACGCTGAAAATACCAAGGACTCCAGAGAATGTTGATTACTGCAGAGCTTATGGTTAAAGAAGGCCTTATCCAACACAGTTCTTTCAAAAAAAAAATTAAATAGAAAACTAATTTTAAAGATTTTACAAAACAAATATAGATACTTTATGTGAAACATTTAACTTAAGAGAAGACAAATTGAATTTACTTAATTTTGTCTCCTTTTGCATATATGCTTGAGATGTAAAAAGAAGCCCATTTTGTAAATTAAATCAGTGTGAAGTTTTGGCCACATAAGTCTAATGGACCAATGTTATGTATTACTGATGCTTTGGAATAACAAGGGTGGGCTGTGCCAACAAACACAATATACCCTGGAGAAAAAGTCATCCTGACCCTTTTATTGTTGAAATTAAAAAATAAAAGATACTTAAATACAATGGTGAACATATAGGGCAAAACAGAATCATAAAATTTAATGTTGAGTTAAGCAGTGAGCTGAATGTTTGGGCCTCCAAATTGGCTTGAACTCAAAACTGCTTAAGAATGGGTATGTTCACAGTTAACGGCAATTGGCTTATAGGTGAGAGAATGGTCGAAGTTGTTCCAGTTGAACTTCCAGGGAAATTCTCTCCTCAAGAACATCCTGAAAAAGATGCAAAGCCAAGTTACGTTTCAACATTTATAAAAATTAAGGCACATCTAACAACAGCTCTGCATCAAAAAAACAACTTAAATTTGTTAAGAAAACAAAGGGACAGCTATTCATTTTTTTAAAAAGACACTTTAGAAATGTTTCTTTATGTATGTAATATTAAAAGATGCTATTAAAATATTTATTATATAAATCAGGGTAATAAAACGTTTTTTGTTTAATTATTAGAAAAGCCAATATTTGCAAATGATGGTGAAAAGGAAAATGGGGGGCTTACAACCTCGTTCAGTATCTGGTTAAAACTGTAGTCTTACTTCCCCACTCTGACTTGAGCAGAGCTGCAGAGACTAACCCAGGGCCCCGCCACAGCTGACTAGGGCGGAGCTGGGGAGCATGCCCCCAAGGCCCCGCCAAGACTGACTTGGGCAGAGCTGCGGGGACCCTCAGGGGCCAGCCACCCAGCCACGGGAGGAGTTATATAGGTCAGAGCCTCCCCACAAGTTCAGTTTAGGCTTTGGATCCAGAATTCTCCTGGACAATCAGATCTGCAAAATAAAGGTTAAACTTTCCTCCCTCAGAGTGCTGGCTGATGGTTCTCCGTGCATTCTGCCACAACAATGGCTATTATGCGTGAATCATATCCCTTGCAGTAACTGTAGATAAGTGAACTAACATAAATTCTTTCCCCTGGTGATTACATCTGGTTATAGCAATGCCTGAACCTCATTTTGAGTTTCAGTTTCACAAAGAATAAACTTATTTTGCAACAGAATTTCTAATCACTGCTGATTTTGAGCAGTCTTTGCAGATAGCCAGCAAATTCTAATTTATCTACTCCCCCCACCCCTCCATAATACTGATAATATCATATTTCAACCAGAACTACCTTTCCCTATTTGGTACCATATTTCCTATTTTCTATTCTCAGAAATAATGAGAAGGGTGATTCTTAAAATGACTCCTATATACATGTTTCTATGGTTTTCTTTAGTTCTTCAGAAAAACACCCATGAACAAAATTTTCATCTTCAGTTTGGTACTAGCAAGCTTGTCCTTAGTTTTATATTATTCCTTTAGAACAAACCAAATTTATAATTATAGACCAACTATGTCTTCTTTGATCAAAGAATTTTGTAAGAATATCATTCATTCAACAGACATTTATCAAATGCCTAATGCGATATTATGATTTATAAGAAATAATACATTTGTCATTCAGATGCCCAAACTCTGTATATCTCATACATATTTGGTCTTCATCCACAGTTCCTGGCTCACAGCTCCCAAAAGCCCTAGGAATTTCCCAAGCATTTGGGTTGGGGGAAAAAGGTATCTTGTTATACTAATGAAAATGACTTTTGGAAAGCACCTAAGGCTGGTTGCCAGGAGAACCAACCAAGCAATTAGAAAGTTGGAACTTTCAGTCCCATCCCTGGCTGAAGGTTGAATCAACAGGACCCGCCAATGACTTAATCAATCATGCCTAAGTAATGAAGCTTCTGTAAAAACCCTCAGGACAGTATTTGGAGAGCTTCTGGATTGGTGAGCACATGGAGATGTGGGGAGAGTGCCACCTGGAGAAGGCATGGAAGCTCTTGGCCCCCTTCCCATATACCTTGCCCTATACATCTCTTTCATCTGGCTGTTCCTGAGTTGGAACCTTTTAAAACCAGTGTTCTTAATAAGGGACACATTTCTCTGAGTTCTAGCCAATTAATGGAACCCCAGGAGGGGGCTATGTGAACCTCTAATTCATAGCCAGTTGGTCAGAAGTACCAGTAACAACCTGGACTTGTGATTAGCATTCTTAGTTGGAGGAGGTGGGGAGTGGTGGTATTGGAACTTCCATCTATAGCCAGTTGGTCAGAAGCTCTTAACCTCTGGAATCTAGTATTATCTCCAGGTAGACAATGTCAGAATTAAGCTGAATTCTCAGAGACCCTGCCAGTGTCAGAACTGTTTGTTGGCATGGGGGACCACCTCCTAATATTGGAATTGGGTCTGGGAACCCTAAAGACCTAACATGTGCTAGGTTTAGGGGATGGAGACAAGATAGTTACAAGTTTATCTAGGACAGTTCCAGTTTACCTCTGATGTCCTGGCCTAAGTACTAACACCTCACTCCCTCTTTGTAATCAAAAGTATCTTTTTAATCAGAAGTTTAGGCATAAATTGTATAGTTATCCTAAACAGAAATAATTATAATTTATCCTTGGTGAGTTCAGTTTAGTAGGGCAGAGACAAATGTGCCACAGATAATAACTCCAGGACAGTGTGACAAATGCTGATGAGAATATGAACATGTGATGGAAATGAACGAACTCTGTATTCATTTTACATTTCTGCAAACTCTTTTCTACTCATTTTTGTGGTTTACAACCTTGCTACCCAAAGTGGCTCAATAGCCCAGCAGCATCTCCAATATCTGAAGCTGATGAGAAATGCAGAATTCTCAGGGTCCACTCCATACCTAATATGAATCAGAATTTGCATTTAACATGATCCCAGATTAACTACACACACATTAAGGTTTGAGAAACACTGGTTTATAAAACATGAATGCATAATAATGTTAAGCCATAAATGATTCTGGTTGTTAATTTTTATTCACAGGGATTGAAAAAAATCTTGGCTAGAGTAAGTAAGAAAAATAAAACTCTTTCTCTCAAGTACAGATGACAGGAATACACACTGGTCCTAAGCACTTCTATTTAAGGCTTGTCTTTTCCACATGCAAGATGATCTAAATTGCCTCCATCCTTCTTCTTCTTTAGACCTGTTTAGTCCCTTTAAGAGAATCTGAGTTATCTTTGATAAAAGGATAAGTTGACGATACTCAAATCAGAATTAAATGAGAGTGTAGAGCAGGGGTCCTCAAACTACAGCCCGCGGGCCACATGCAAATACAAATACTGTATTTGTTCCCGTTTTGTTTTTTTACTTCAAAATAAGATATGTGCAGTGTGCATAGGAATTTGTTCATAGTTTTTTTTAAACTATAGTCCAGCCCTCCAACGGTCTGAGGGACAGTGAACTGGCCCCCTGTTTAAAAAGTTTGAGGACCCCTGGTGTAGAGAGAGCCATGTATGTGATCTTAGAGGTACCTAAAGTCACCATATTTCCTCTCCGGTGTTTCATTATGAAAAGTAAAGGAACATTATAAGAATAGTGATGCCTTTATAAGGTAATCATATCAGCATTTAGTATAACATATTCTTTTTAATATTAAAAGACTCAAAGGCATATAAAACATTTTAGATACATATTTCTCTTGCAAGATAGCAAGTTTCATAGTAGTATAAGCACTGCTGGATCACCTCTAAGTTCCAGTTCAACCCTGAGATGCTCGGTGCCCATGGAACTTCCCAAACATTCAGAAACCACATTACCTTTAATTGTTGCTGCAATTCACTATTCAATCTGGCCAAAACTGTGTTGGTTTCCTTATTGCGTCTAATTGATGCCTGAATAGCTTTTTTATCTTTCCCAACAGACCTGAGAGATAAAGAGGGCAAAATAAGTAAATAACCTTGTCATTTCTTATCTTTAAATTCTCTCCATTCTTCCATGATCTACCTGTAAACCAGAAAATAGGAGCATTTTTTGCCTTATCAGTCTAGCTTAACCTCATTTACTCAGTTTCAACGGCAACCAAAAGTATCTAAGCTTCAGAAGCTTAATTTTTGTTATTGTTTTCATTCTTCTTCTGTAAAATCACTTTAGTTAGTCTAGAGCAGGCATCAGCAAACTTTTTCTATAAACAGCCAGACAGTAAATATTTTAGGTTTTGAAGGCCATATTTTTGTTCGTTTTCTCTCTCTCTCTCTCTCTCTCTCTCTCTCTCTCTCTCTCTCTCTCTCTCTCTCTCTCTCTCTCTTTTTTTACAAAAATGTAAAAGCCATAGCTCATGGCACTTAGAAACACAGGCCATGTGCTGACTTTGGCCCATGAGACCTAGCCTGCCACGTCCTGGTCTAAAAGAACTAGAGTTAAAATATCAGTGTTACTCTACACTATTAATTTTTAAAAGTGTGCAATAGGGTACTAAAATGAAATTGGAAAAGAACTTAATAGAAGGGAAAAGTGGAAAGAATATTCTACCTACTCATAAATGAGAAAACTCTCAAAGAGCAACAATTAAGAAGCTTTCTTCAACTACAGAACTAGTCCGACCATAATTTCTTTCCGTTTGATATTTTTAATTGCTGTACTTTTTGTTCCTAGTAATTAACTATATTTAGGATAGCTTTGATTACCTAGGAATAGAAGGCTGTGATGCAAGAACACCAGCTAAGACACCTGTCTTTTGTGTATGTTCATCAACTTCAGGCCTTAACTCATCTTCTGATTTTAATCTTCTTCGAACAGGTTTGGGTGGTGGAGCAAGAGGTGTTGTACCTTTGCCCTGGAAGACAAGAATTCCATTAATAATGAAGCATTTCCTGAAGACATTCATGGTTAGTCAGAATTTTGTCAACATCATTTGCTTTCCGTAAAAGCCACTTACTCTCCAAAAATTAAATCACTTTTCCTACTTTAAAACAATTTACAATTTGTTGTAACACCTGACTTAAGTTACAATAGGAGATGTTCCTACTTGACATCACAATTGTGAATGTACTGACTAGACAATTTTTAAAGGGTAATATCAGACCCGAATCTGACTCAAGTCTGTAATAGTCACAGATTTAACATGATCATGACGCATGCTCAATATATATCTGTTCAATAAATATAAAAGAAAGTGTCCAGGAATGTACACCCATTATCACCATAGAATTTCCTACTCAAAAATACTAAAAATACATCATCTTATATATATATATTTTATTGATTTTTTACAGAGAGGAAAGGAGAGGGATAGAATCAGAAACATCGATGAGAGAGAAGCATCGATCAGCTGCCTCCTGCACCCCCCCACTGGGGATGTGCCCGCAACCAAGGTACATGCTCTTGACCGGAATGGAACCTGAGACCCCTCAGTCCGCAGGCCGATGCTCTAGCCACTAAGCCAAACCAGTCAGGGCTAAAAATACATCATCTTAATGAATAAAGCCATTTATAAAGAAGTGGTAAGTTAGGCACTGTTAAAAAAAACCTTCACTAAGGTGCATAATAATTATAACTAATGAAAATGAGTAGACATTTTGTTGGAAACTGTGAATCTGCCTTCAACAGAATTAAATATGGTATTTTAGCATTTACCATAGTCTGACTTGACTTGTTAATAAATGAAAAGACTCAACAGCCATCTCTTTGGTTAAATGCTATTTTTAATTTGCTAACAACAGCTGACAAAAATTAACTATTAAAAAACACCACATAATCACTAATGTAGTAAACAATAAAGTATTCATAAAGTAGAATTTAAACACTTTCAGAAACAAATGCTACTTTAATAACTATCAGAAATGACTGGATGAAAATAGAGAAAAAAATTAGCAAAATTTTTCTTTCAAGGGGAAAGTATGCAAATAGCAGTTAAGGTTTGACAAAGATCAGTAATTTTCAACCAGTGTGCCACAAATTTTAAACCACGCAATTCTTGAGTTCAGTTAGGGGCAGTGACCTCTTTTTCCTTACACTGTCAAACAGAAAAATGACAACAGCCAACACAATAGGCATTTGGTGTGAATGAATCAAAAGTATGTCTATTTTTTTTGCAAAATATATATTTTTTGGTGTGCCACAGATTTTTAGTAATTAGTTTATTTGTGCCATTAGATTAAAAAGGTTAAAAATTGCTGATATAGATACAAGAATAGAAAGATAAGTGATAAAGCAAGTATGGTAAAATATTAATTGATATACAATGTAAAATTCTTTCAATTTTCTGTATGCTTAAAAATTTTCATAAAATGCTGGAGAAAAAAAATTATCCCTAAAACAGTTGAAGAAAAGAGCACAGAATATAACATTAACCTTAGAGGGTCAATATAATTTTCCCTATTATACTTAAAAAAACCCCACACCTGAATATGATCAATAAGGAAGTTCTACTTTATGTACTTAGAAGATGTAACACCACATAACTTTTAAGAACTGTGGCATTTATTTATATGGATGATAGACTATCATCTAGAATATTTAACAGGCAGACCATATTCTGAGACAGACTAAAGATGCTACAGTGAAAGGAATGGGTTAGATGTTCTCTAACTTTATTTCTAAGATTTTTGTCATCTTCAAAATCTTAAAAAGTATAAATGATCTCCTCTTTTTTATGTACAAAATGATCAACATTATAAAAGACTTCTTGCATACCACATTGGCGGGAGCACTAGCAGCTGTCTTTTCCTCAATTTTACTATCTGTTTTGGCAACTCGAAGAGAACTTGCAGGATCAGAAGCTTTTTCAACCTAGAAATGAATATATTATTACTAATTATATATATGTAATATATAATTATGCATAAATACATACATAAAGCACCAGAGTAAAATGTTAAGAAAATATTCGTTATGACAATAAGGAATCTGAGATGAAGATGAGAAGGAATTTGAGAAAACCCTGTAAAATGACCATTCTCTATGACTGAAGAGCAGAGAGGAGGGAAGGTAACAGATGTGAGGGCGAGGGGGAGGGCTGAGGATGCAGCCATAGGGAATTTAGGAAGTTCTTTAGGTTGGGAGGGATGCATCCATCCAGGGGCATGAGGACCAGCACCCTGTGCACACTCGTACTTCCCCTCAGGTGCCCGCCTGCCTTCCTGGAGGTGCAGGCCATACCCTGTGACCCCACTGTGAGACAGGTTACAGGCTTGAGGAAGTGGCTAGAAATTTATTACGGATCAGATCTATAAGAAACCTTTGGCTGAATGATGCCAGTTAAATGAACATGGATTTTGGGATCTGTCAGAGAGGCTCTATCTAGGTTGAGACAATGAGAACCAAGGTTTTAGAATTCCTTTGGTCTCTCCAATTCCACATTTATAGTTAGTGAGGTCAGGGACCCCTAGAGAAGGTCTTGCAACTAGAAGTAAACAGTCTCCAGGAGCATTGTACCCAGAGATCACGGTACATTTTGGCATCCTGTAGTGTGTAAGTCTAACTAAAGTGACTTGCAAACTGAGTGTAGCTATGGCAACCACAGCCTATTGCTACATGGATATCTTCACCAAATCACACAGTCAGAAGCTTAGCATTAAGATGTAACCCCAGCCCTAGCTGGTTTTGCTCAGTGGATAGAGCGTCAGCCTGGGGACTGAAGGGCCCCAGGTTCATTTCTGGTCAAGGACATGTACCTCAGTTGCAGGATCCTCCCTGGCCCAGGCCCGGGCCCTAGTCGGGCATGTGCAGGAGGCAACCAATCGATGTGTTTCTCTCAAATCAATGTTTCTTTGTCTTTCCCTCTCTAAAAATCAATGGAAAAATATCCTCGAGTGAGGATTTAAAAAAAAAAATGCAACCCCAGAGCAGTGTTTTTTCACACTACAGCTACTCCCACCCAGATTCTGATTCTTATTAAAGTAATACACTGCAATTAGGAGTTTAAGGACAATGAAAAAATTGAGAAGTACTGGCCTAGGGAATATAAATCCTCTTAAAGCAGCAGCAGCAGCAGATATTTTGCTCACTGATGTTCACTCTAATATCTGCTCTTTTAGAGGCTCCTCTGTTTACAGACCAGCTCTGAGCAAGATATGGAAAGAGTCCCAATGGAAAATTAGATAAGCCCTTAAAAACTGACCGGCAAGACTTCTGGATGTTTCTCAGCTTCATCATCTTGTTCTTCATTTACATTTGATGCAGCAAATACTTCAAATTGGCTGAAATCTGCAAAATTTGGTTGTTCTGGTATCTGCTGAGGTGAGGTACTAGTGTGAGTTATCATGCCTTCGGCATCCACTGGGCGATGCACTGTGGGACCAGGAGCCTGCACGATGGTTCAGAATAGAGGAACAAACAGTTCATTGGTGTACCAGTTACCAAGTGGCCTCTTTTCCTTTTAAAATATTATTAAAACGATGCTCTGTTTTATTATCTGTAAACTCAGGGAGGTGAGCTACAGAAACATTTAGCTCTAAAAAACCCAGAAGAGAAATGCTAAGACACTAAAAAAAAAAAAAAAATTAAGATACAAAACCCCAATAAGACAAATACCTTTACAAAATTCTTATTGCAAAGAAAGTGCATAAGGAGAGGGGAAAGTTAGGTTCTACTCTGTGATTCTCACTTGCATCTATTTTTTTCTTAATTGGGCTATTGTGCAATTGTTTGTTCTTCAAACAAGTTATTTTTTTTAATGTTTCATTATGTTTATAAAAAGGTTATTTTTTTAAAGTGTAGAAATCAGTGTGCTAATTATTCTTCTAACACTTCAGTGTGCTTCTCTTCAATTTATCCTCTACTCCATTGCCAGGCCAATCCTTCTACAATCTTCAAAAATATTTTTTGAGAATCTACTTTTGGCCAAGCATTATGGTTATAACAGTGAACAAACAAATAAGGTCCATGCCCAATAAAGTTGACAGTCTACTGCAGGATGAGCCATAGGTTAACAAGGAATTAAAATAGAGTGTGAAAGTTTTATGACAAAGGAAGTATAGGACGCTACAGGAATAAATCAGAAATCTCTTCCTTGCTTACCCTTTAAAAAGTTTCCATCTCCTCTGAGAAAAATTGTATCCTTCTTATAATGATATAGGAGATGCTCTGCCCCTTTCGGACCTCTTCAGTTTCCTTTCCCATCATTCCAGCTGTTCTAAACTAACTCATTTTTCCTTGAAGACTTACCCCACACTTGTATGACTTTGTGGATGCCATTCTGTCTGGTTGGAAAGCCTTCTCCCAAACCAATACAACTTTATCTTTCAAGTCTCTACTTAAGTGTTACTTCCTTCACTTTACTTATACCTTTTCACTGTGATCCCTGACTTTACTAACTAGTAAAGATGTAGCAAAACATTTCATAAACACATCTACTGTTGCCCTTACAATTCTTTATAGTTGTCTTCCCCACTAGACCGGTTCTTGAGTCAAGAGACCAACTCACTGGGTTTCACAGCTTAACCCCAGCAAGAATATTTTTGCTGGCACTTTAGATAAAATAAATACTGGAATATTCAAATTTCAGCATCTTTTATGATTAAGCATCTTTTTAACTGTAAATACTCAACTTCACTTTAAGACTCTAACTCAAAAAAATCAACCAAATTCATTCATGTAAAAGGTAGTCAGTCAGTGACATAAAACTAACAGCTATAATCCAGAATCTACCCTGGAACATAATAGTTTTGTGCATATCAAAACAATTTCAACCTGGCAGGGATGCAGAGGTCATCTGATACTTCCTTTACTGATGCAGTAACACATCCAGACCAACGCAGTGAGGCCACTCTGAGTCACTGCTAGATCCAAGACACAGATGGCCATCTCCATCTCCTATCTCCCAATCCAGTTCTTCCAACTAAACTCTCCTTTGTCAAGACACTATCATTTGGTTCACTAGCAGCGTCTTTAAAAAAATAACTGAAATTATTATTGGAATTCTCTTTCAAAATAAGACTTATCTTCCCTGAATTAAATGCTCAGTAAGAATGAAAATTCGGTAATTCTGGATCTTCAAAATAATTCTAGAATAGAATCAAACACCTAATAGATAAGTAATCATGAGGAGTGTAATAACTGATGTTTAGTAATGAATATGTTGCAGAATACCTGTGAAGGCTGTGGTCTTGGAGGCACGGCAGGAGGATGGGCAACAACTCCAGCCTGTTGTTGTCCTGTGTGAACATAGAAGTCTTCTTTTTAGTAAGTATATAATTACTTTGCTAGTAGAACAGGTTGAATGAATATGATCAAATGATAAAGATTTCTAAAAGATTGCTTTGTTAAGTATAGGAAGGCATAGATGTGATCTAATGGCCAAATCTCATGGTCTTTTCTCAGAATCCATTTCTCTTGTTCAATTGTACAGGGCACTCTTGACATGTTCCTCCTTGTTTCCATAATACTGTACATTCTTGGTTTTCTTTCCATATTCTGACTGATCTTTAGCTATCAAATATGAGGACTTCCAATTTTCTCTTTTAATTAATAATTAACTCTATTGTTTCTATGAAAATGATTCTCAAATAATGATTAATCTTTCTTAGCCCACAAATCCAGTGGCCTGTTGATTATTTCTTTTTCCTCATAATTCCAAACTTACAATGTCCAAATAGGACATCATTACCCAGTGTCCTAATTTTTTATTTTGATTGACCGTTTATATAAAAATTAAAATATTGGAGTAAGCTGTGGGTCCTCACTCTCTTTTGTTGCTAACTTAAGACCTATTAGCTTTTCCTCCTTGATATCACCATATCATACTTTTACAATCTCTGTGGCATCTCTCAGGTTCCCATCTTTATCACTTGAATTCAAACACAGTTTAGATAGACATTAAGAAAAAAATTCCCTCTCTGATACTTTTTAAATCCCAATTTCTTCTTTGGATAAATATAAAAACAGACATGTTGAGAAAATAAGATGTTGTGTGTCCTTAATGACTTTAAATCAAATGATAATTTGGTTCACAGCTCTCTAACCCCTACCTGTGGTGACTGTAAAGGTCCGATTCATGTCTAAAGATGACGATCTAGAATGCGAGGGCTGTGGCCTTGGAGGGGGAGGTGGTGGTGCAGTGTTATCAGGGGATGTTCCTGAATGAGACCTGCAAAAAGTCACCACATTACAGTTGGTCATGCTACTGAGACTGGAGCTTTTTCTTTTTAAGCATTCAAACTTGGCTAAGCAGCAAAGGATATTTTCTCAAGTAGGTATACACATATTACAATGAGTAAAGCCAGTATTATTTATGATGTGCATTCCACAAGTGGTTATTTAATATGGAAAATAATCTTTTCTATAAAGTATAATTTTAAATTTAACAATATTTCAAAAAAATTGAAAAGAAAGTTATTAACAAGAATTTAAGGCAGACTGCAAAACTAGTGTAATTTTTCCCCATTCAATTATAGGTATTTGTTTAAAATACTTATTTTTAAAAAAAACCAAAAACTCTAGCCCTGACCAGTGTGGTTCAGGGTTCTGTGAATGCCATCCTATGCATAGAAAGGTAGCTGGTTAGATTCCCAGTCAGGGCATATACCTGGGTTGTGGGCTCGATCCCTGATAAGGGGCATGCAGGAGGCAGCCAATCAATATTTCTCTCTTACGATGTTTCTCTTTCTCTCCCTCCCCTTCCTCTCTCTCTAAAAATCAATAAAAAAATCTTAAACAAACAAACAAACTACTTTCAGACATGGACAGTTTTCAACTTAAAGTCTGGAGTTTGGCAAGTTGAGGTAGAATCTGGCTCACTATCTGCAGTTCCCATTCCTGTTACCACAGGCCATCCCATTTTAGAGGTGGCTGTACTCATGCTCAACTCACCTGGAGATGCACTTCTTTGCCACCAACTTTTTCTATATTCTGAAAAGAGTCTCATGGACTCTGAAAATCTAATCCTCACTTATAGGGATAAAAAGCAGAATAAAATCCAAGATGACTGAGAATTTTAAGAAACACAGGAAGAACTATGAAGAAGCAGCCTCTGAATCTGAGATCATTGGTGATTCTATATTACTAGCCTCTCTCTACATCCTCTAGGCGTGTGGCAAAAGGATACTTACCACACATAAGAAGTGAGAGGAGAAAGATGCTTCTGTCCTGCACACAGTGTTCTGTGGACAGTAAAGCCCTTGAAGACAAACCCTTTCACCCTCACCTTTTTAGTTTATGCCTGAAAAGTTGAATGTAACACAGATCTTCAGGGTGAATAGGTAGCCCAACACTGGGCTGGGATTTTGGA
Source organism: Myotis lucifugus (assembly GCF_000147115.1). Taxonomy (NCBI): domain Eukaryota; kingdom Metazoa; phylum Chordata; class Mammalia; order Chiroptera; family Vespertilionidae; genus Myotis; species Myotis lucifugus. Next base: position 10,516,477 of record NW_005871059.1, on the reverse strand, counting down.
TAGCATTTTAAAACACAGAATTCTTTTGGTACTTGCCATAAGGCTATAAAAGGAAATCTGCACATTTATCACTTAAAGAGACTCAGTTTACCTAAAGAAAGAACTGTATTAAATTGCTACTATCAAGAAGTTATCAGTCCTTCTTAAACCTTCCACAGAATGACATGAGATAATAAGGGTTTCATCTGTTTTCTATTCAAGTTGGAAAAAAAATCAATAGATAACCTAACAGCCTTCAGAGAAGTGAAGAACTAAAGAATAGACAAAAATATGTAATTTATACTTGGTCCTACATAATTTTAAGTATTAAAATGTAACAAGATATTTTAATATGCTTTTTATTGACAGAAATACTGACCTTTGACGAGTTACATTGTTCCCGATCTGTTCTGGGTCTGAAGTAAAAGAGTCTGAACTACTGTAACCATCTGCTGATAAATGGAATATAGCCTACTTAATAATAATCTTTTTTTTCACTTTAACTCTATGTGCCCCAAACAAATATAACTGAATTATTGTTTCAAATCAGAGATATTCAGACTGGCTAACAGTTCATACCAGTTTTATTATAAAAAATTAAATGTATTTTGTATATTGTAAAAAAATTAAATACAAATCAAATAAATAATTGCTTATTTATACAACAAAATACTATGCATATAATGTAAGTTATAATCTAGAAAAGTTAACATTTAATAACATAAATATTCAAAATAAGTCACATAAAAAGGATCACAAAACAGTACATACATTACAATTTCATTTTATATAAAAATATGGCATATGCACAGAATGGTGATTAAGCTTGACAATGAATGCTAACCATGGTCATTTGTGAAACAGTGAGATTATAAACATTTTTATTTTTATTATACTTCTACAGTAAGTGTGAATTACTTTTGTAATAAAAATAATTTTTAAAGAACAAATTAGAAGTATTTTAAATAAAGAAAACATTTAAAAATTGTTAATGTGAAAAATTAAAAGTTTCACAAGAAAATAAAATGTGCTTAGGCAATAATAAAATTTATGAAATTAGCTAGAGGTTCCTAATTTTTCACCTGAGGAAATATCATTTTCAACTTCTTCAAAGTCCTATGAAGGAGCAGAGAATCCAGAAGTAGACTGACAGTTGTGACATAATAAAAGAATTTTAAAATAGGAACTCTAGGAACAATATAAAGGAAAACTACCTATTCATTTTCAAGAATTATAACTTAAAGGGACTGGTTGTTTGGTCATATTTCAAAATGTATCCCTTTTCTTGTCAAATCACTGAATTATTTAATTGGAAAGAATAAGGCTAACATATTACTATTTGGATGTTCTAATGGGTATTTCAAACTTAAGATGTCTAAAACTGAACTCCTATTCTTCCCCTACAAACCTACTCCTACCACAGTCATCCTCAATTCCCAGTTGCCCAGGCCAAAAATCCCATGAGCCACCCGAGTCCTCTCTCACATATCCTCTATCACATAGATAAGCAAATCCTGTGGTCTTTCCCTACAAAATACAGCCAGAACTTGACCATTTCTCAGCATTTCTACTGCCACCACCATCGACCAAGCCATCATCTTCACTTATCTGCATTATTATACTAGTAACTGCCCCCCAAATAGTCTTTCCCTGTTTTGGCTCTTGCCTTTTGACTCGTTACCAGTATAGCAGCCAGAGTGATTCTGTTAAAGAAGGAAGGTCAGACCATGTCACTTCTCCATTCAAAACCCTCTAACAGCTTTTCATCTCACTCAGTAAGAGTCCATCTTAACCTGCTCTCAGGTTACTATTCTACATTTGCTACCTCTACCTGCTCAATTCGCTAAGTAGTTCTATTCTAGGTGTTTGCTTGCTGTTCCCAGCAGAAGTATAGCATGTTTCCTAAATCAGGGCCTCACATTTGCTACTTCTGTGACTTAAATGCCTTTGCTTCAGAAATTCACCCAGCCAAATCCCTCTACTCCTTTAAGATTTAACTCAAATGTCATCTTTTGGTAAGGCCTTCTTTAACCAGCTAATTGAAAATGTCACTCCCTTTCACCTTTCCCAACTTAATTTTTATCCAGGGTGTTAATCACCTCCTAGGACATGAGTTATTTTTCCCCCCTTTTCATCTTATCTCCCCTACAAAATGTAAGCTCCATAAAGGCAAAGGTTTTTGTTTGTTTATTTTACTGCTAAATCCCCAGTGTCTAGAACAGAGCCTGGCACATAGTATTCAATCAACACTGGCTGAATGACTGAATATATACACAATTTCTTGTGAGAGAAAGAAAGGATCTAGTGGGAAAGAGCCAATGGGCTAAATCTGGCTAATTGAGAGGAATGGCAAACAGGAGGCCTGCCCTGAGAGGTTCAGGTGGCAATGGGGACACATTTACTCATACAGCGGGTAGGGTGTTTAAAAGGGTTGACTATTCAGTGAAGATAATATTAAATGGCTATATGTTTGTAACATTCAGGCTCTAAATCCAGACTTAATAAACTTCTAGTGGAAGATGTCGTGGTATCTTTCACTTACCTACAGTATTTCCAGAAGCAAATTTCACTGATGAATTTATCTTATTTTCTTCTGAAAGGTCAGATGTTTTCACAAGTAATGGGCTAGTGGGATTAGTATGATCTAGTAGAAAAGAAAATTAGTAAGTAAAAATATAAGATAAAGGCATTTGAATTAATAAATTTATAAAGCTCAGAGTATATGAGACCTCATTTAGATATTCCAAAGAAGTAGCCAATAAATCCATGGAAAATAATATAAAATAATATTTTTAATAAAAACAAATATAGCCCAGATCGGTTTGGCTCAGTGGATAGAGCGTCGGCCTGGGGACTGAAGGGTCCCGGGTTCGATTCCAGTCAGGGGCATGTACCTTGGTTGTGGGCACATCCCCAGTGGGGGGTGTGTAGGAGGCAGCTGATCAATGTTTCTCTCTCATCGATGTTTCTAACTCTCTGTCCCTCTCCCTTCCTCTCTGTAAAAAATCAATAAAATATATATTTTCCAAAAAAAAAAATAAAAAAACAAACAAAAAAAACAAATATAAATCTATTTATATAGAATTTTGTTTTCTGCCATATAGAAGATATTTTACAATAAAAAGTCAATTTGCATGTTCATATTTTGTTAATTTTATCCCTTTAGATAAATTATTTAAACAAAACAACACACAAATGGTTACAAATAAGTAATTTATGATGTTGACTAATATAGCAAATAAATTTATCTTTGAGAAACCCTAATTATAAAACATTTAATTTAAAATGAGGAGAAAATTGCCCTGACTGGGTGGCTCAGTTGGTTGGAGTGTCCTCCCGTACACCAAAAGGTTGTGGATTTGATTCCTGGTCAGGACACATAGCCAAGTTGTGGGTTCAATCCCCAGTTGAAGCTCATATGAGAAGCAACTGATTGATGTTTCTCTCTCTCTCAAAAAATAAAAAAATCAATAAATATACTCTTGGGTGAGGATAAAAAAAAACTAAAATGAGAAGAAAATTCAAGAATTTAAGCAAAAGAATTTCAAAGCCAAAACTCACTTTAACATATGCTTCTTCAGTTACAATTTTAACATACTTTAAATGTAAATTCACAAAAATGATCATAAAAACACAGTATCAGAAAATTCATATTTTCAATGTCCTTATTTAAGTTTTATAATTTAAATTCAATAATTTCCTTTTAAAAACTGTAAAATAAGTTAAAATATACATATAAGCACACACATATATGTATAACTGTAGAAAGTACTATGTTAAAAATAAGCAATTATGAAAGAAATCTGAAGCCTGATAGAATAATTACTTCTGCATTTATGTAGTTGAAGCTAACCTAAAATCCTACCTGCTAACCTAATACAGACCAGCCACAGATTGCTTACCACTGCCAGTTCTTTTAAGTTCCATTTCCTGCATGTGGATTTTGCTTGGAGTCATACGAATGGGAACTGGATGAACAATAGCAGTATCCTAGGAACAAATGAGAGGAAATACAGAATTTGTATTAAAAATGCCAAATTGACACCAAGAAATAATAAAAATTAACAATAAATTAAAAACTGGTGGATAGACTCTCTCATTCACACTAAAGCAAACATGAAAATGAATTTTTAAATTAAAATTATAGAATTATACGTAAAAAAATCAAGTACATGCCTAATAATCTGATTTTTAATTAAAAATACATTTTAACTTTTGAGTGGTTAAAGATTTGAATAAAAACAATAACCCTATAAAAATACAGTTTAAGATAGTATTCAAAGTGTGAAATGATCTGATGAAATCATACAAATTTGAACCTCCTCAGGTTAAAGTGAAACAAACTACTTCATTAGAATCCAAATTAAGTAGTAGACCAAACTCATTTTCAGGAAACTGCTCAAGAAAATTTGAAACTTTTCTTTTTCATCTATAAAACAGAGTTAAAGAGATGCCTGCTATATTGTAACAGTAGGCACAATGCATACTTTCACAGATTAGTTTATAGAACTTTAAAATTTAGCCTACCATTTCCACCAAGGGACCCAGTTTTTAAGAGGGATAAGTAAGACTACTACTCTAAGATTCTAATATTTTCTTAAGCCATTCAAGATTATAATACATCTGCTATTCCTAGACTTCATTAGTGGCAAGTCTAGTTAGAAGGGTAAAGAAACTGATAGAAGAGACTTTTCAGAGTGAGAGAGTAAGGCCAGGAAGAGAAGATGAAGACAGATGGTAGCCTCTCTGAAAGGAAAGGAAGAGAAAGGTACACCTGGGTACACAGGTAAGCCTGATGCTGGGAGCTGCCATACCAGTGGAAGAACCAGAATAGGATCAAGCATTTGGCTTAACAGCTACAGACCAGATGAAAAACACTGGGAAGGAGGCTCAGCTCCTTGTATGAGGAGTCAGTTCGCATTTTGTGTGTGCTGCTGCTAAGGAATGAATATCAGATCCTTAAATTTTGAATATCTAGTTGAGTTAAGTTTATAATTTAATGTAAAGGATAATGCTCTTTCAGTTTAAATCCAACACTATTTTGGTGACAGTACTAACACCAAGCCTCTGCTAGAGAAAGTTCCAGTATACCATTTCTTATTTGTAGCTCTCCTTGGCTTATTCTTATAATCTCTAAATTTGAACAATTTATAACAAACAAATTCTTTATTGCAATTATACTGATAAATCCTTTCATAGCATTTTCCTGCCTCTACATCAGTGAAATACTGGACAGGGTTCATGTATTATCCAATCGAAATGAACTAACATTTCCCCTACAACTCTACAATTACAGTTATAAAGGTGAACATTACAAGTGGATAGAAGTTTAGATTTCTCACATAATAATGAGTCACTCACAGGAAAATATTTATAACAATACACTTAAAATGTTGTTATGGTTATAAAAACATGGCTTTAGAAATAAATACTATTTTCTTTTTTTTTGGCAAGATATATAACTTGTCAAAATCTCAAGGTTTTTAACTTTTACTTTTTATTTCTACAAGAAAGATTATAGATCTGGCTTTTCAGGATTATGAACATTAAACAAAAGAAATTGTTAACATGTAAAAATATCTAATCAGTTCCTAAAACCAAGTAAACACTGAAAATATAGACAGTAAGAAAATAAGTGTAAATAAGACACATCAGTTATTCTGATTTCTTTTTTTCATGAGCGTCACTGTTTGTGAATTTGCATATTTCCTCTCTGATGAGGTGTTTTGCCTTGACCTGCCACTCATCAAACACATGTGGCTTTGGGACTGCAGAGGTAAGAAAGTCAACAACTGTAGAAACTTTTTATAAGATTTTATTTGAGCCAAAATCATAACAGTTTTGCCAGGGAGCAAGATCTCCAGTGCTCCAATACTATTTTCTTAACTTACAATTTTAATAGCAGAAATAGCTGCTATGAAAATCAGAATTTAATATAAGGCAAGATTAAAGGAGAAAGAAATGATAGTTTGTGACACATTAAGTTCTTATTACAAACCCCCCAAAACTAGAAAAAAACAAGCAAGGATAATTTATTAGATGCTTTAAACTCGTAGTATTTATCTAACATAATTCTATGTGTATGTTTATAAAATCAAATTTATAAAGCTTATAACAGTTGGAAATATCTAGTCTTTTCATATATTTCCAGTACAATAATGGAAGTACATTAATGACTACAAGAAAAGAAAATCATGAGTGTTCTATTCATTATCCAAATAATTTCCTTAAGTTTCTGTACCAGCAAAGCTTTTTGTATAGCACACTTCAGCCATACACTGACTGGTTGCTAAGAGCCTGCAATAGCTTTAGTCCAGCGGGTCTTAGCTACTTAGCAGGACAAGGTAATTCCTTGAAAACCAGAGACCGTATATCAGAGGCTTCATTTATGACTGCGATGTTACAAATGAGTCAAAGCATGATAGAGGGCTCTGACTTTAAGCATTTGAACATCCCAGATGAAGAACCATGAATGCCTACTAGCCTCTGAGTCCTGAGTTACAAGATGTCAAAGTAACACTTTCTCTGCTCCAAACTAGCATCCCTAAATGTAAAAATAGAGATCACCTATTCAAATCACCCAAAGCCCTTAGGAAACCCATTCGTAATTACTCATGGCACATTTGTGTCATCTATTTGGGTATTTGATTTCATACAATTTAGCATTTTATTGAATATTATATTAATGCTCACATAATCTATATTTTCTACTTGATTTAAATCCCATTATCCTGTCTATCTGAATCCAGCCCTGCCTACTTTCTGTTTCTTAGTTCAGGTGCTCATCATCTCTCTCTTGATCCCATCAATCCTTTATATTATAGCTCTTCCTTGACCCCATTTTATCATGGTACTTCTTTTTTTAATAAATATATTTTTATTGATTTCAGAGAGAAAGGGAGAGGGAGAGAGAGATAGAAACATCAATGATGAGACAGAATCATTGATTGGCTGCCTCCTGCACGCCCCCTACTGGGGACTGAGCCCGAAACCCAGGCATGTGCCCTTGACCAGATCGAACCCAGGACCCGTCAGTCCCCAGGCTGATGCTCCATCCACTGAATCAAACCAGCTAGGGCTCATGGTACTTCTTATTAGCCAACAGTGTCAATGAGATTTAGTTCAGATCCTTGGTCTAACATACAAAGATCTTCCCAGTCCCATCATTCCCCCATACACATGTCTAGCCTATACTCTCACCACACTGAATTAATCCTGTTCATTATATTCACTCTGCTTGGAATGCTCTTGTCCAAATCTGGCAATTCATAGTTCCATTCAAAACTCAGCATAAAAGCTCCTTTATAGGAACCTTTTGGGGTAAGCTGGCCCATGATTCTCTGCCCAGAGTTTTGTTCATAGCCATGGATGGTAATTATCACAATCAGATGAATTACAATCATTAAGCTTATAATGAACTGTGGTGTGGTCTACTTAAGACTGGAATTTTGTTCCTAACATTTTTGTATTCCTAGAAAATATCACAGGCACCTAGAAAGGAGCTCCATCAAACCAGGTGAGTTGGCTGGGCATAATCAGTGATCAAACTCACTTCCCTTGTGTACTCTAAAGTACTCAGAAGCTCTATAACACTCAAGATCAGGGATATCATGGAGAAGACTAGTGCACGACACTTCTCATCAGCCTAGAATTTCCTTGCAGAAGCAGATTCTACCTGAGTCTATTAACTGATAAGAAGTTCAACAAAAGTAATCAAGTTTCTGGAAATGAAATGTCAGAAACTCAATTTCATCATTATTCCGGGAGCCTAATCATTAACCATTGCAGTTTGCATGTGAGGTCAGTGCACTGTCTAAGCGCTACAGAGCAGTTTGGAGCTCTTCACGGACTTTCACTTTATTGAGCAAATGGATAATTATTAAATTTTAGCTTTTAAAAAATATTACATTAAATATTTCCAACACTGTTATGTATGTTAAATTCACATTAGAACTGTGGTGTGTTTTTTTCTTCTAAATGATTCTGTTCTAATCTGAATGGACCTTATTTACTTACAATCCTTTACATAAACCTTGCAAAGGACCATTTGGGATTGTAGCTACTATCAGTGTATGTATAGGAAATATGTCAATAAGTATTAAATGAGGGTTAAGAAATTCAGATCTTCAGTGAGAACAGTATATTCTCCTAATTCAAAATTTAAAGAGAAATTACTAGTTGGGGAGCAAAGTTTAGATTTGTTTGCCACCATAAAAGAAAAAGGATGTTTCTAGGTACCAGATTTTAAATACTTAAGACTGGCAACTCTATCAAATTCAGAAGTCTAAATTGGAGTTTAAAGTATCAATTAATAATTTTTAATTTTTCTAGAGCCTCCAGCCACACTAGAGATAACAAAAGAAAGTACTGAGCCATATTAAACCCTAGAGCAAGAATTCACGAATTTGGATATTATTTCCAATAGGTTACAAGAACATCACTGATATTAAGCCAAATATTTTCCTGCATTTCTTGTAAGTCATGAGTTAATTTATTTTGCCCCCAAATTCTATGTTTTTATATGTAATGTTCTTTCCTGGCCTGACAAATAATCATAATACTATGAATAATTATTTTCATGGTTTCTTAAGGGTTACAGACAAGAGAGTTTCTTTATTGCTACAGCAAACCTTTGCTCCCAAATAAGTACTTTTATGAAGCACCTTAAATAAACTAACTTGACTGTGTAAGTAGAAGATAAGAATAATATGGAAAAATTTTCTTTTAGCTTACAGCACCTGTCACTTCCCAAGAGACCTTAATAATAAGCAGCAAAAATTGTGTTTCCTTTTTATCTCTCCTTTACTTTTCAGAAACTAAAATAAAAAATTAATAAATGCCCCCAAAGTAGCAAGAGAAGCAAAAGGCACAGATGATCTACATATTAACTGACTCTTAAATTATTAATTATAAAACACTTCCATACATTATCTATTTGAATTCAATTGAAAATCCTCTGTATTTCAAATAGATATAAAGTCTTTAAAATTATAAAACACACCAAAGATTCATTAAACTGTTGATGTACTATTATCTTTAAATACCACTTCTCCCAAATCCACATTAAATAACAAGACCATTTTTACATTTAATTCATGAATGCTGGCTGTCTTTGATCAAACATCTAAAAGGAATGCCTTCTCCGTATCTTTCCACTGAGCTCATTTTCTAATCCTACCTTTACACTCTTCTTCCCTTCCTACTTATTTCCTCTTTTCTTTTTGAAAAGTGATTATTAGCATGTCCTTCTTTTTAAAAGAAAAAGCAGGAGTGAACAGTGAGAAGAATGATTAGCAACTAAGGTTTTGAAATGTTCAAATAACTTGAGGGACAGGTGGGTCATATATTAAATTAAATCTAAGGGAATATAATTTATTTTTCAAATCATGATGTGAACTTTGTAGCATTTTTCAAAGCAACACAGTAAACCACAGGAAGACAAGACAGGCTCCTTTGCACAATGGGAATCTTTGACTAACAACTCTGTTGTTTTGCTGAACTTGATTCTCTTGTAACAGAACTCAACATACTATTTAAGTCAAAGCCATACCATCTGGACTATTAAAATAAAAGATGACATTGCATATTTACATATGTAGTACATATTACATGATATGTAAGCATACAAATAAAACAGTATTTACTAAGTGTAACTACACTAAAATAAATAGTATGTTTAATAGAACATACACTCAATTAGCAAATGAAAACAAGTCAACTAAATCAATTGTCACAAAATGCTTCTTTAGACACATGTACCAGATTTTTAAAACATACAGTTTCACCAAAATAACTAGAAAATATAAACAATGGTAAAAAAAATGTTCTTTCCACCATTAGGCACACAAAAATTGAAAAGCTTGCTACCATTTCCCTCTAAGCACTCCACTGAATCATGCATATCTGCTAAAAACCATAATGAATGGAAATTTGGGTTAATAAAATTAATTTCAAACAAGCAAGCTAAGTGATTGACTTACAGGATCAGCTGGTGCAATGTTAGAATCAAATTGGGTCAGAGTTTGTGAGCTTGAAGAGCGTTCACTAAATGTCTCCCACTGCTGAACAGACAGAGGAGAGACAAGTCAGCATGATGAGAAAGATGGAGTAAAAAGATCACTGGAGAAGATTTAGCAAAGTCATTCAGAGGTTGCACTGCAAGTTGTGTTTCATAGGCCTGACAAAATTCCGTAATTTCTATTTTTGAATAAACATTTTATACTCATCTATGCTGGGTCATCTTGTAATGTAAGGTGAGCACCTTCACAATCAAATGTATAGTAACAATTTATTGCAATCTCTATGAAGAGATTCAAAGCCTTACAGAGTTCAACCTCAAAAGAGACATAGGAACAAATAGAGTCTAAGTGGTATAAATAGCAACAAGGTAAAAATGTAAAGGGGTTTGTCTTGACTAGAGAAAGAATAACTTCAAATCCTCCTTTTAAAATTTAAATGCTAATGCATTGATTTGGTGATGTTAGTGAATCTTGACTATCAAACTTTTGGTCAAAACAAAGCAAGTCAGTGTGACTTGCCAGTGCCACCCCTGAAAGATGATTTTGTTATGTACGTGCACATACTTTGTACATATGTATACTTAATAAAATATAATTGTGATAAAGTGCAAAGAACTCTGGAATTATAATATATGTTTGAGCTTTTGTCAATCTGTAGCAAGTCAACCCCTGAAATCAGCACTATGAACAGGACCATGCCAGTTCGAAAGACAGAGCTGCCAATCAGGCACCGCCCCCCCACTCCCCCCATGCTAGAAAAATCAGAGTGCGGCCACAATGAGAGCAAATCAAGCATCTGGGTATGTGTTATATATAGAGGATGTATTTTGATATGAAATACTACTTTCCTAAAAGAGGCACACAAATATCATACCTCTTAAAATTGGTGGAGTGATAAGCCAATAATAATTATAGCAAATTCCATTTGTTTTAAAGATCTTGGTAATAAAATAGTATAGAATTTTTATATCAAAACTGCATTAAAATTTGATTCTTGAGAATTTTACTCTGAAGAGGGAAAAACATCTACACATATACAATATATACAAACGAATGTTTACACACAGACAAACCTATCCCATTAACCAAAATCCTCTTTTTGTAATTCAGCATGGAAAAGTATACATTTTTATGCTTCAAAGTTCGACTTATTTAAAATAGTGATATTCCATTTGAGAAGACTTGTAGAAATAAAATATTAGCAAATTAATACATTGATGAAAATTATCTACAAAAATGGCTAATACAATCATTCAACAACTCTGCCTACAAATTTTAAAATCATTAAAATTAAGACATATTGATGTATTCAAAGTGATTCTTAAATAACAAAACTTCATTCTTATCATGGGACATCACTTCAAAGAAGTGATTTACCATTATTTGTTGTTATTGTTTCTTCAATAATTATTGTTGCATGTGCACAGAGGAATTTTTAAAACCCTAATGATCTAAACTTTTAGATGTAGATTTTTGCCAAAAAGAAGGCATTTATTTACCTATTTGGTTGTATGAAGTTTTACTTGGTTTCACAAGACTGTATGCAAGCTACCTAGAGAGCAGAGAGACACTTTTATCTTCATAACTTTAGTATAATGGTTAGGAGCACAGCTCTGGATCCAGACTACTGGAATCCTAGTCATACTGTACAACCTTAGGCAAGTTATTTGACCTCTCTGTAATTCAGTTTCACCATCTGTAAGGTGAGATGAATAATACTATAAGATTGTTATGAGGAAGTAGAGTTCATATATGTAAAAAGCTTTTGAACAGAACTGGCACATCCCAAGTGCTCAACACATATTAAGGCTTATATTAGTGCTGTTGTTATTAGTAGTATTATTCCTTGCAATGTCTCATCCATTTTTAGATGCCAAATAATTATCTGTTGAAAGGATCATTAGTGCTTTGTGGTAGAGATTTATTAAAATGTCTCAAAATCAATGTTAGTTTTATTAGCATTTTGATTTTCCACAGAGTTAAAAGAAAAATAACACGACATTCATAGCCGAATTATTACTGAATACTACAAAATGAAACTTGCTCCGACTATCTAAAAAGAAAAAGTGCAACTGCTTAAATCAGAATATGGAAGGGACTTCTATTCCTGGTCTTTAATGATCACACACAATTTTATTTAGAATGAATATGGGCTTTAGAATTGAGATGCTTTAGAAAGAGCTGCTTTTATTTATGAGCTGGTATCAATGGAAAACTACTCTTAATCTGATATTACTTTTTAAAAATGAGCAAGTGGTTTCAAGAGTAATGACCCCACTCTTTATAAAGCCTCTTTACTAGTGAATTATTTCAAGGCTTAATCCCTCCCTCTAGAAAAACTCATATATATGACTTTACATCCAACAGTATGACAAGTGCTATGTGTTAGGTACAGTATCTGTGATTATGTCATAAAGCAGCAGCAAGTACTTTAAACCTGCCAGTTACTTCTGTTTTCAACTCTCCAAAATTAATGAATGTCTCTTTAATTCAGTACTTTATTACTGGCTTTAAAAGATATGAAAAGTCCAGAAGTTTAGAATTTTTTCCTGAGAGTCAACAAACTTTTAAATTTTTAAGCACTACCTAAAAGTGATATATATAAATAAAATTTAAGGCAAAAAAAGTTACTTGTTCACAAAGAAAACTGCTCTAACAGGCTAGAACAGCTATTTTTTAGCTGAAGTTCTACAGAGCACTAAGGTTTAACACAGGGGCCACCGGCCTACTTCTCTGATTCTAATCAGAGTGGCCCCACTTTTATAGTTTTATATAATGGAGTTCCCAAGTAATGAGGAGGAGAGGGAGTGCATTTGTCTCAAATTCTGTTTTGCATGTTATCCTTGGTCTTATATATAATATCATTTAACCACTGCATTTATTAGGGTTTAATTCCATATTGTATTAAATAAAACTAAATTATTATCAATAGCCTGGGTTGAAGAAAATACTTTTTTCATGTGGAAGGCAGGATTAGTGACTTCTCATATCACTTCCAATACTAAGATTCCAAAATTATTATCACATACAGGAATGAGAAGCAGTGTGACATGGTGGATGTGGTAATTGACTACAAGTCAAAGGACTTGTGTTCAAATCTAAGCTCTTGTTCTTCAGTGGTTATGAGTTATCTTGGCCAAGACATTCACCCTTTTGACTATAACCTACATGTTCCTGCCCCATCTAACTCACAGGGTTTTAGCAGGAATGAGTGGTGAAAACCAAATGACAGTATATATATATGAGAAAAAGTACTTTGAAAACCTCAGAGTCACATAATTACAAACACTTATCATAGCCCTACTTTATATGCTCTCTTAGCTATGCATACCTGCTGAAAGAGCTCTATGCTGAAATTACTGTTTGGAACGTCTTACCTTAACAAAGTTAATGTTAATGAAAGGAAAGGGAAGCTTTGCTAACCTCACTGCTCTGATTCATCTCTGGCCAAGTCTGGTTTAGTGACGGCATTGATGGTGACTTGCTTGGAGGTGCTTCTGCAGGCGAGCCTGAATAACCTACCTCACCTGTCTGATCCCCAACATCTGCAATTGAAAAACAGAAATTCTCCATAAATAATATATTTTAGTTTAGGAATATTACTTATAAAAAAAACCCTGAAGTTTTGACAAGTAGTAATTGATAATCTGAATTTCCTTTCCTCATGTTCCTAAAATAAACATTTTTATATTAAATGTCAACTGTAATTGAAAAATAAATAAACATTTTAACAGTCAGACAATTAGGCAGTACTTATTCCTGCTACTTATTGTCTACCCAAAACCAAAGCTTTCCATGAAAATAAATTCTAGTTAGGAATAGAAAAAAGAGTGTTAGGCATAATAATACATCTAGCACAGACGTTTTTAATCATTTTCTGATAATAGGGCTGAATTTGTAGCAGATCCCAAAGTGTATTTTATGGAATATTAATGTGAGGTACTTTAAAAAAATTAGGTTCAATAAATTTTTTCTATTCAAATTTGGGAATACTGTAACTCCCTGTTGGAGCAACTCCATGAACATTTGTATATGAAAGACTTGTAATGTCTCAGAGCAAATTAACTATTTAAATCCTTTTCCCCAAACACAAACCTTTTTTTATCAAATAAAATCCCTCAATATTCTCTTGGAATATACTTTGGGAAATGCTAATTTACACTAAGTCACTCACATTTTCTCTACAAGTCTCCTGTGTTACCAAAAAGCAGCATATATTTGCAGGGCAGAGAGTAAAAGGAGAGGAAGATCCCCAGGCATGAGTGAAAAGCAGTCAAGAGCCCACACCAAAGAAAGTTTTATCATTAAGCCACTGGCACTTAACCTTCACTGAGAAAGCTACAAACCATGACACCATTGCAAAGTAGTTTTTAAAGTATTATGTGGTAGCACATTCTGCTTGTGAGTAGTTAAGCCCTAATTTAAAATATCACTTGAATTCCAATTTGAGAACAGAAGGAATTTCAATGGTAACTTAATTCTCATTCCAATCTTCCCAAGTTTTACATATCTTTGAATATAATCCCAGTCTGAAAATGAAATAATTGCCAAATTAATGGGGAGTACCTAATCTATTTAGAACCTGTATCAAAACATTGTTCTAGCATCTGTCACTATCTCACTGCTTGACCATGGGCAAGCTGAATAAAATAGCACCTGAGTTTCTCCATCAGAAAGAAAGACATTTGCCATTAAATGTTAGCACTGTAGTTCAAATTCCTAAATAAACAGTCATACAATAACTTAGCAATGTATAGGTTTTAACCTTTCAATCTATTCAAAAGTAAATCCTTCACATTTTAATGCCTAACACAGAACCTAATACATACTATGTACACAAATCTTTATTGAATGAGTTGCTTTTTGTGTTCTTCTTCATTAAATTCATTCTCCTTTGCTGTTATTTTCTCAGAACCAAAGCTAACTACCAGTATTTTGAAAAAGTACTCAATTTCTCTTTGCCCTTTGTTACATGACTACTATCTCAAAATACTTCCCCTTTTTTGTAGTCATATCAAGTTCTAATTTGCAGTCCAGCAGCAGATTTTGATAAATTTTTGTTTTGTAAGATTGGAAATTGTTGCTATTTCTTTCTTAATTCTATCCCTTTCTTGATAAAAATGTTGCAGTATAGAAACAGTAAGAGGCAGAAAGGCTTCCAATAATGTTCTATGAAGACCTCTTAAATCAAAGCTCTTAGAGAAAAAACTAATGAAATAATATTTATAATGACTAGTAGCAGCAAATTCCTCATGGGAATAGCTTGTGGTTTTAGTGCGAACAAAAATTATGGATTTTTTTTCCTATGATAACAAAGAGAAAGAAAGTTAAGGAAAGGATATAATGGCTATAAATCTGAATTTAATGAAACTGAAACTCTGTTAGGAGGATGGTGAATGGAGAAGTGTTTTAAGAGATCCAGCAAAGCAGTTGTTGAAGAAAAATAAATAGAATTAAAACAGTATTAACTATAAGGTGACTAATTTTCAAAAGAACCTATCTACAGTCAGACTATATTACTTTAGTTTCACATATCATCTTAGGGTAAGCTGGGGCCCTGGCCTGGCTTTCTCATGTCAGTCTTCTACTAGCAAATTTAGGTCCAGACGGTACCCTACCCCCACATCAGGGCAGTTATAATTTGGGATAGATTCTGGGAACCTCTGTGATTCACTGGTACAAAGTTGTAGTGGATGTAGCCTCTTGAAGTATACTATTCACTCAAATAATTATACTTCGTAAGTATTCCAACAGAGTCATTTTCCTAGAGTAGCAGTTCTCACACTGTGGATCATGGACTCCAGGGAATCCCCATGACTCTTTTAGGGCATCTGAAAAGTCAAAAAGATTTTGTAATCATCATATTATTATTTTTTCTCCTGTGCTGGCATTTGAACTGATGATGCAAAAGCAATGGTGGGTAAAACTGCTGGCTTATCAACAAGAAACAAGGCAGTGGCACCAAAATAATACAGGGGTGGGCAAAATAGGTTTACAGTTGTGAGGACACGAAACATAGAGTTTATCCTTGTATTTTTATTTATTAATTATTGTATTTTTTCCCATAGGAACAATTGTAAACCAACTTTTGCCCCATCCTGTACTAGTCATTGTATTCTTCACCCCCACATACTCCAGTTTAAATAAATAGGCATGGCAATGTCACTGAAGAACGTTCACAATTAAGAGGTAAAAATTATTTTATTAAATCTCAGCCCTGAATACACATCTTTTTAATAGTCTTTGTAGGAAAAAGGGGAAATATATGTTTGCAATTTTATATAATGGAGTCCCAAAGTAATGGGGAGGTGCAATATATATTGCACTTTTGCTCTTTATCAGAGCACACTGATGATCATCTCCAGGAAGTGGTCTTGAGTGATTTGGCTGTGAGCTGAACAGGCCACTTTTTTCATGGAACGTGATTTTTCTTTAAAGAACAGCTGCCAAACGAATTATTCAGACTTTTACGCATTTTCTCAAAAATGAGTTAAGTGAGCCTGTCACTTCAGGAAAACAACTGTCTTCAGTATTGTTACTAATGACAAACTTTGCGCTTTCAAGAGAAAATTAGAATTTTGGAAAATGTGTATCCATATCTGTATAACTCAATGACCAATATTTTACAAATAATCAATTATGTTATAAAATCATGTATGGGCAAAAGATTAATCCAAAGTATATTCAAAGTGCAAAACAGATCTATGGAATTTAACAGTACAAATAATTCATTAATATGGTTTCAGCTTTCACATTGCAATTAGCCTTTAAGAAATTACCATTTGTTGACATTTGGTGTGGTAGCAAAGAATATCCATAATTATCTAAAAACAGTCCTTCCTTTCACTATGCCAGACAAGATTTTCTCCATGTACTTGGGATTGGCAACGTTTTTCTACCAAGGGCCAGATAGTACATAGGCTTTGCAGGCTATATGGTCTCTGGTGCAACTATTCAATTTTGCTGTTGCAATGCAAAAGCAGCCATGATAATTAGTAAAGAAATGAGCTTGGCTTTATTTTAATAATAGACAATGAAATTTGAGTTTCATATAATTTTACAAATTTGAATTTCATGTGTCATGAAATATTCTCTTTATTCTCCAACGATTAAAAAGAAAAAGGAATAACCACCACTTTTTTGTTGTGGGCTATAGAAAAACAGTCAGCTGACCGGATTTGGCACTCAGTGCTTAGTCTGCAGACACCTGATACCTCAAAAAATTAATACCTAACCGCCTGAACGCAGAAGCAAATATGAAAATCCAGCTGTCTTCTACTAAAATAGATATTAAAGAGATTTACAAAATGTAAAAACAATGCTACCCTTTTCATAATTTTTTATTTTATTTTGGGGAATATAGTTATTTCCCTAAAATATGTATGCTAATATTTAGGGAGCTTATAATTGTAATTTTTAAAAAGATGTAAAAATTTTTAAAATTTATCATTTTTAATTTCTAATAGGGCAACTAATGATAGATCTAAGTCACATAAACAGAAGTTCTTTAGGGTCCACAATAATCTTTAAGAATGTAAAGGGGTTCTAAGACTAAAATATTTTTTTAAAAATTAGTCTGTCTTTGAAAACCCCCAAATTATTTCTGGATGAATTAGCAGAATTACACATTGTTTCTTTCCTATTTCATATATAGAACGACAAATGGCAGTAGTAAAAAGAGCAAATTACCTATGTTCTAGAAACTAACAGTCATGAGCATTAAGTCTGTAAATAAGCTATATCTCCTTCTACCAACCTGGCTCCCTATGAATACTCCAACAAAGAGCTTCAGGCCCGCCCACAAAAGTTTGTCTGTAGTCCGTATCCTCACGGAGGCAGGGGTGTAGTTTTACTCTTACCTGATGCAGTGTTCCAACCTAGCCTCCTGCTGGAACACTGTGTCAACCCTGCCTCCCTCCTGAGGGTTCTGCTCTGCCCCTGACATCATCAGAGCATCAGGGCTGAAAAAGAAGAGCATGAGCCTAAATTATTTGTTAAAGTCAACCCCAAAAGGGCTTTATGCAAAAAGTATTTCC
The DNA here is from genome assembly GCF_000147115.1 of Myotis lucifugus. Classification (NCBI taxonomy): domain Eukaryota; kingdom Metazoa; phylum Chordata; class Mammalia; order Chiroptera; family Vespertilionidae; genus Myotis; species Myotis lucifugus. Next base: position 10,498,443 of record NW_005871059.1, on the reverse strand, counting down.
ATGTATAAGAGTGTGCCTGGAAGACACAACACTGTGATCATATTGACTGACATATTGTCAGGCTACATTTAAAAGTTAGCAACGAGTGCAAATTAAATGAGTGCAAACCATATTTTCTGTATTGCACTAGAAAATAAAAATGCTCTCAGTAGTCTCATCCTTCTATCCCCCAAAGACTCTGAAAATTCTGCAGATTCAATTCAGTGCAGTGTACCTGCCAAACCATCTTTCTCAAAAACCTTCAGTTTTTACCTCGGCTTATCACCTACCCACCCTGGACTTCTGTTATTTTCTTAGTATTATATTCAACAGACTAAAAAATTGTTTCAAAAATGACTTGTCAGCTATTATTAATCTTATAGAAATATATACTAGTACATACATTCCCAAAAGTCTTATGGTTTTAAACTTACTTTGTTTTCAAGTAGCAATACTTGTTGGAAAAATTCTTCAATCATAAAGATTTAAGGTTCCAATTTCATTTAATAGCTTCCTCAAAGCAAAAGTAAACTATAGCTTTTATTTATTTGAAATGGCAATATTATTCTTATGAGAAAAAATATCTAAAAGATACACAGGTTTTGATAAATTTTAAGTTTTCAAGAAAAACTAGAAATGGGACCTTTTTCATTCATTCTTAAAAGACAGGGAAAGAAATTAAAGACAATTTCAGATACACTTTGTTTTGAATATTATATACATCAAAAACTATATTCTATTTCCAAAATTCATTCCATTTCTCTCAACATGCCATAAAATGGAACTTATTCAGTAGGCTGACCTTAAGAATGTCTATATAGAAGTCTATAGGTTTTAAATTAAAATCAAAGATTAAAAAAAGGAAGTAAAATGTGTCTAACAAAGTTTGAAATGAAACAAAGCAATTACCCAAAATATGAATTAAATTGTACTGACTGCCTTTTTTGGCAGTACTGATCAACGTTTTAGAGAAACTACTATTTGATTCAGCTATTCTACTTCAAAGAATATTACCTACAGATATATAGGAGTTTCCCATTACCCAGGACAACTAAAAATGGAAAAAGCCCTTTTAAAGTTAGTCAACTTACAATAAGGACTTTAATTTCATAAAGTGAAAAAGAAATTTGATTGAATGAAATATGTTAAATTTTGTGGGTGCAATTTGGTGGCAAAATAAAGGCAAGAATTCAGTCGATAAATTTACTGAGGACCTACATAAATACAGTAAATAAAAATATGTATTGAGCAAAAAGATAAGGCTCCCATTTCCATGGAGTTTTCTTTCTAGCAGAAGACAGATACCCTTTACTTCACTTTTGACTTTTACAACACAATAGTAAAGAAAAAGGCAATTTCTGCAAAAAAAATAAAAATAAAAAAAAAATTAAAGGTACAATTATTCCCAAGGACTTTGACTAATCCACTGATATTTAAACTATCATCTTTTAAAGCCCCTAGTCATCTTGTAAAGGTTTGCTCAAGTATTATCTATCCAACCTTGCTTGTCAATGTCTTTGCCAGAAATACAAACAGTTCTAATTATTATGGCCAATTTCATTAAATGGTGCATCTTTGCCATTATCTGTAATTGTATTGATTTCTGAGCTATAATACCCAACTATCTTGAGATAAATAATTCTAGTGTTAAAAGTGTATTTGTGTGTGTGTGTGTGTGTGTGTGTGTGTGTGTGTGTGTGAGGGGCTTGAGAAGTAATTCCTTATTTGGAAAGTTAATGATCAATATTAGTGCATATTTTCATTATTTTTTTCCTCTGCAACTAAGGGCACTTGGAGAGTGAATTTTCAAAAACAAAAAATACTGGGTTCTTTATAAAAAAATATATGTAGAAGCATGTCCACTGCAGCACTGTTTCAAAGGTAAAGCCAAGAAACGACCTCAAAACCCATCAATAAGAGACTGGTTAAATTAAGGTATCAGGTCTGTAGATGACAAAGTGCAAAGATGTCCAATATTATAAGAAAAAACAATCAAGGATGTACAGTGTGAATGCACTTGTGTTAAAACAGATATTTGCATGTCTACTTATGTAAGCTTTTATGTTAAAATTTTCTGGATGAATACAGAAAAACTCTTAACAGCGATTAACTCATATCAGTCTAGTTTCAACTATAAATCTGCATAGTAAACATCATTAAAAATTTCTGGCTTTTAAAAACATTCATTTTAGAAGTACTTTTAGGATTTTGAGGATCTACGTCAATAATATTAACAATAATGAAAATTTGCTCAAATTTACTGTACAAAGCAGTGGTTATGAAAGAGGAGACAGAATGGGGAGCACATTCCTTTCCCTCTTTGAGCGTTGAGTCAGATATTGAGTTGTTGACGTGAGCATTGTGCGTGAAAACAGAAAACAGTTTTAAAAAAAGTAGTTCAGCCATTTAGTCATTTAAAAAACATCTACTTATGTACTCAACTTGCATCCTCTAGGTCAGTGGTCGGCAAACTGCGGCTCACGAGCCACATGCGGCTCTTTGGCCCCTTGAGTGTGGCTCTTCCACAAAATATCGACTTCTGCGCATGGGCCACGAAGTTTCAATCGCACTGTACGTGCGCACCCGCACGTGGTATTTTGTGGAAGAGCCACACTCAAGGGGCCAAAGAGCCGCAGTTTGCCGACCACTGCTCTAGGTGCTGAGATAAAATGAACAAGACCAATCTAGTTACTGCCCACCCAAGAGCCTCTAGTGTAGCTTGAGAGGGAGATATTTATATATAAAAGGTAGGCGACCATCTGACTGGTAGCTATGACGTGCAATGACCACCAGGGGGCAGACGCTCAACGCAGGAACTGCTAAGCTGCACTGACTTGGCAGCGGTGGTTCTCGGGTGACGCACCCCAGAACCAGAGAAGAGGGAGCCCGATTCCGGGGTGGGTCACCCGAGAACCTCCCTCTCGCAATCCAGGACTCCTCTGGGGATGTCAGGGAGCCGGTTTCAGCCCAATCCCCACAAGCCAGGCCAAGGGACCCTACCTACTTGAGGGACCCTGCTCCCTCCGTAGATGCCCTTCGAGCCACAGTGCTGCCCCAGGTGCGGCTGGCTGGGGAGGGACCGTGGGAGGTTGGCTCCAGGGCATGTCTGGCCCGTCTCGCCCAGTCCCACCCTGCTGGCCACCTTTCAATTAATTTCCTTTCAGTGTGCATAATCTGTGCACCGGGGCACTAGTCTATCAAATGTATATATATATAAAAGCCTAAGCGACCATTCTACCGTTTGACCGTTAGCTATGGTATGCACTGACCACCAGGGGGCAGATGCTCAATACCCAGGCATGGAAACATGGAACAGACTGATGAATCTCAGAGGGATTCGTGCATTGGTGGGGTCCCTCGGCCTGGCCTGAGGGGATCAGGCCGAAACTGGCAGTCCGACATCCCCTGAGGGGTCCTGGACTTCGACAGGGCGCAGGCCAGGCCGAGGGACCCCACGGGTGTATGAATGCGTGCACCGGGCCTCTAGTAATCACATAAAATACAGTGTATGTAAAACTGCAACTGTGCTACAACAAAGATTCTTTGGAGACTGAAATTAAGATGCAAAGCATCTTAACATGCTTTTTTTCCCTTTATGATACACTATTGTGGTAGGCTAGCAGGTCACCTTAACCCTTTTTTATTTTAAAGAAGATAACAATTCTTGGAAGATAAACATTCTTTCTTGAATTCAGGTTCAGAAAACTGTTTCCACAGATGAACTTTTATATGCTTTCTTTTGTAAGACAACAAAAATCAAGTTTCCCTTTTTATTTACTTTAGTTGCCATATTTAGTGCTGATGTTAAATATAAGTATTTTAATTCAGGTCTGTGTACGTACTTATATCTATGACCCTTAGCAATTTTATTTTATCTATTTAATACCATAAACTTGTTCAAATAATTTTGGAAAAAATATGTATCTATCCCACCCATGTTTGTATGCTTTTAGAAAGCCTAGCTCGTTTCTCCAAACAACTGTAACTCAAGTAATCACTTTCACCATCTATTTTTCTATGAGTTATTAAATTATAAATACAAAATACTTATAGAGTGAATATTTTAGTATGTCCCAACATTACAAACATATAACAAAAGACTATATTTTCAAAGACAGAAATATGTTAAGAAAAATATCCTACTTTAAAAATGGCACACATTTAGCATTAATTCACTCAGCAGTTATTTACTGAGCAACTGAGCACATGCCTGCAAAGTGCTAGAGCCTGGGGATACTACAGTGAATATGACACATTTCCTTTTTTCTTTTTTTTTAAATTAACTCAGAATGTAGTGGTGCAAAGAGAAAGAAAAAAAAAAGAACAGTGTGATAGGTGCCACAATAAACAGCACATAGGATATTATGAGAGATCAGAGAAGATAGCAACTACTTTTGTCTGAAAGTCAGAAAAGCTCCATAGAGGAAATATTTATGATCAATTTTTAGGTCAGCCAAAAGGAACTGCTTGGGTGGTTTCCCCTTCAACTGTGAACTTCTAAAAACACAGCTATTTAAAAGGATTTTTACAGATCTTGATTGATCCACAGTGTCACATGACAATTTCTATATTCAAAGGACTTGTGGCATATGAATCTCAGGCTTATGATAGCTGGGAGAAAAAAAAAAGGTTAATCATTCCCCCAACCCCAAATTAACAAAATTCCAAATTTATCACTTATTGGTTAGGCAAAGAAGATTTGAAGTTAATATTGTGTGGTCAAATGTTTACAATAAATTTCATCAAAAAATTACATAGATTATGTGCAAATGGTAAAAAAAAAACCCAACAACTACGAGCCTTTGATACCTTAAAAATTATAATTAGAACAATAGTGTAGAGGTGTATGTAGGGGGAAAAATAAGAGTGACTCTGTGCTAAACAGATCTAACAGGAGTAAAAAGAAAAATGCCCAGAAAAGAACTTCTACTTAAATCATTAGCCTTAAAATTCAGGCAGTAGATCAAGTTTACAAAGAATCCCAGATTTTATTTAAATTAAATAAAAGAGAGGAAAAAAAGACTACATGCAAAAGCCAGATTCACCCATCTATATGCAACAGATAACAGAATCAGTCTCAAGAAAATGACACACAACAGAATAAGCTTGATTTAAATTATACTATGCTGTCAGTTTTTAAAGGATTAAAGTCATAGAAAAACTCTAGACACAAGGCCTAATTTTAAAATCAATGGCACAGTAAATATGTGGCTACCACAGTTTCTTCCCTTTTGGCTACTATGAAATAAACCAAATGAAGTTCTTTTTGTTTATTTTTTAATTAGGTAAATCAAAGTACTTTGAAGCAAAATTACCCAACAAAAATACTAAGCTTTTAGCTCAAGTCAGAGGTTAACTGATACCTAATAACTGCCTAAAATGATCAGGAAAACTCTAGGATTCTCACCGGATAATGGTTCTAAAAAACTAAAACCAACCCTAAAATTTTAAATAGACTTATTGGTTGATAAAAGGTCAGTGTGTTCAGGCCCTGAAATGTGAATAGCATCAAATACACATTTCAGGTAGAAAAACAAAAAGAACTTGCCCAAGGTCACAGGAATAATTAGCAAAACTAGAAGCACACAGATTCTTGAATCTAAGGAGATAGTCCTCTTTTTGACAATAATAATATGCATATGATTCCTACTGCATAATTTACACAATAAAGTCAGATCATATGCAATTCTGGGTTAAACAGAAGCTGCCCAATAGATGAATACCCTTTTGAGAGCCAAATTCTGTTTTAACTTCTCTTTTAAAAAGTATAAAATTCCTTCCATCATAATATCTAAAAAAGAATTGAGATAGAAAAACCAAAGACAGTAATTTAGTTTTAATTAGACTCATTAATTTAACATTAGATTTCCTTTTATTCATTCAGAATTTTAAAGAAAGTACTCATTTTTTACCCCCTATATTCTATTTCTTTTAAAACTATCTGTAAATATGAGCATTTATAAAAGCATTCTTGTAAACATGACAACAATGTAGTATTATCTACATCAAACACAAAATTTCCAGATTTCTTTAGTATCTGAAGAAATTGGCTTTTTAAAAGGAAAATGCTTGCAGACTGCAAAGGTCTAATGATAAACCAGGTATTTCCCTTCAACAAATTAAGATGCATTAAATGGAAAAATGTTGATAATGAAGACAGGCTACTTTCCCCACTTCAGACAATATAAAATGTAATTAAAGGATGACAAAATACCAAGACACTGTGAAATGCTCTTCAAATCTCAGCAGGTCACAAGTGTAAAATAAAATAGTGGCATATATTCTTTATCTTTGTTTACAGTTGACTAAACAGACAAAATATTGATCCAGTTCAGGCTGTACATCTTATTCTAATGGCAAATGTACATGCCCTTGATGAAATGCTTATGCTTTTAAGCTAAGTTTTAACATCTAGATTGTGCTTTGAGAACCAAGTGTTATTTGTCAAGGCACACAATCAGGTCTCTTCAAGCTCTTGGATCTTACCTGCTGAGTCTTCCAAATCAATCAGCTTGGGCATTAAGCTTTCAGGGAGTTTTTCTGGTAAGTCATAGCCATTCTTCCTAGCAACTACCAGATGAAAAGCAGCACAAAACTCATCCAGTGTTAATGCTCCATCTTTATCAAAGTCTGAGAGTTCCCTAAAAGAAAAACATCAGAAATGGAATCCTATTCTACTTTGGATCCCTTTATGTCTCAGGAAAAAAAAGAAAAAGAGAAATCCTTTTTCAGAAAAAGTGCAAGCAATCAATAATTTAAAAAATCCCATAGATGGAAAGATGTGTAACAAAGTGAATATAGCAAACAGATATCTGAAGATTACAGGCAATGGCCATGTGGGTGGTTTAAGGCACAATTCTTTCAATTTTTCTAAGAGCTTGAAATTTTCATAATAAAATGCTGAAAAAAGAGCCCCCCAAAAATAAGGTCACCAAAGAAATGGCTTTTAACCATATGTATCTTTAGGTACAGGACTTAGTTGAAATCAGGCTTTTTTAATAAGTCACTAAAAATTTTTAAAACTTTGTTTTTATTGTTATTAAAAGTCTATATGTATGTATTTTAAAGAATCCAATACAATTACAAGGCTTGATACAAAAAGACAGCAGCCCCACCCTGCTATCCTTCCATTTCCTAGATGCAGGAACAACCATTTTTTTTTAATTTATCACCTTAAACTATAAATAGCATGTATATATTGCTAGTTCTTTTTTTTTTTTTTTTAAATATATTATATATTTTATTGATTTTTTACAGAGAGGAAGGGAGAGAGATAGAGAGCCAGAAACATCAATGAGAGAGAAACATTGATCAGCTGCCTCCTGCACGCCCCCCACTGGGGATGTACCCACAACTAAGGTACATGCCCTTGACTGGAATCGAACCCGGGACCCTTGAGTCCGCAGGCCGACGCTCTATCCACTGAGCCAAACCGGTTCTGGCAATATATTGCTAGTTCTTAACATTTTGGTTTTAGGCATTATCTACCTATCTCCTACTATAGCACTCTATGCTACTAAAAACCCTATTAATAAAATTTAGAATATAGAGAAATATGTAGATATAAAGTGGAAACAATACTTATGTTTATCTGACAATTGTTTTTTAAAAGTAATTTGTGATTGTAATTTAATGACTGATTCCAACCACACAGCAACCATCCTGAGTCTTCAGTTGGTATTTAAATGAGTGTTAAGCACTGTTCTTTTTTTTTAAATTTTGTTTTATTGCTTAAAGTATTACAAAGAATATTACATATGTCTCCTTCCCCCACCCCCTTGACATTCCTCCAGACTCCCCTACCCCCCAGTGTCTTGTGTCCACTGGTTATGCTTATATGCATGTAAGCACTGTTCTTAAGCTCATGGCTGGTATAGGACTTACTAAATTTGTTTAAAACCAAATGGAATAAATACAACCATGTATGAGCAAACTAGCTTTTATTCCATGCATTATACTAGCAATAAGAAACAGCTACTATAGCTTAAAGACTTTTAGCACTTTTTAAAAGAACTACTCTACTGGTATCACTTTATTTCTTCTCTAGAGAGTGAGAGAGAAGCTGACTATTTTAAGACAATACTGAGTTATAAGAACATTCTTTAAAAGGTTATTCTAATAGTTTATTTTTAAGGTTAAAAAAATCTACCTGCTGGAAACTCCTTTGAAATAACCCACATTACCCAACTAATATACACCACACTTACCAAATATGAGAAAGTTCAAGAATAGGAAGCTTTGATTTTGTAAAAAACTCTTTAGCTGCAGATCCTGAAATATTAAAACAGTGTTGTTTAGCATTATTCTGAACCTACAGACCCAAGAATCAAATGTGGTCTTAAGACCTTTTTCATTGAAAAAAAGGTAACCTTAACGTGTGTATATGTCATGTTTTTGGTCTCTAGTAATTATAAACTCTTTTTAGACAATTTGAGAATTAATTATCTTTTATAATCTCTGACCAATAAAACCATGTCTTTGAGATTATGAAACTGAGACTTTGAACTGTCCCATCTAGAAAAATCTGTTTTTTAACAACTCACCTGGAATAAATCCGTTTAGATCAGGCTGAATGGTTTTAAACTGATTTACATAATACTGTCTTTGTTCATCTGTTATTTTCCAGGGATCATCATAGCTACTGGATTGCCTACGAATTTCATTGGCAGTTGTAGCTGAAGCTACAGTTCGTACTGTTGTCTGGTCCTGTAATGAAACATTTTTTCCTCAGTACAGTATCTATCTATATGATTACATGGACCAAGATTGCTAGGTTATTTATCTTTGAAAGTAAAACTTACTTTTTGTGGATGTTTAAAATATAAGAAGTCTTCACAAACTCATCAGCAAACCACATACTTATAATCAGGTTACTGAATGTTTTTGGACAATGATTATATAAATGTATAGAATGACAGCAATGTGTAAGCAACAGAAAGTTATGAAAATGTGCCAAGAAAGCCAAGCAAATATATTCCTAGATGCCGAAACCTTTCAAAAGTTCACTAAGAAATTAGAAAGAAAATCAGTCAAAACTTTTAGTGAAACATTTCAATGATAACAGACTTAAAGAAAAGGCATAGAGTGGAGTTCTGGTTTTTGTTTGTTTGTTTTGTGGTTTTTAAATAAAAGTGAATTTACATTCATAAAATTCGCAACAGCAAAATATAAAATAATGACTGCAGCAGTATTTTGAATGAAGCAAATAAAAATGCAATACCAATAAAATGTCACACCTGGACAGAAGCAGGATGCATGGTTAAAAGAGTACTGGTTGGTGGAGTATCTGCAAAACTGACCCAGTTTTCTTGAGGTGGAGGTGGAGAATGCCCTGACCACATTGCATCACCAGCAGCAGAACCTACAAGCAGAATGGGCAAACATGCTGACTCACTTTTAAAGAATATAAAGTTATCTGGTTTTTTATTGTAACAATTCACAATACACATATTATATAAGTTTTCTTTCGAGTTCTAACTTTGTAGAAATGTTAATTTCCGAAATGAAAAATTTTGTCAATTGAAAATTATCTCATTTAAATCTTTTAAATTGTTACTGAAACTAATCTAATATATATATATAATATTCTAGGAAATAATCACTTATTCATTTTACCTTCAGAGAATCTGGTATCTATAAACTTTTATCTAAGCATCATAGATATAAATAAATGCAATTACCAATGTTCAAAGTGATACATCTACTTATAAATTTTCACAGTTGGCATTTGCTTCCATTTAAGGCACTTAACTTATAATTAAAATTTTCTTGGAGGCAACTCTTAAAGGAATGTTATCAAGTTTCCTTCAATTTACACCTTTAATAAATGACTGTTACATTTAGAACTTCTAAATACCTGATTGTGCATCACCAAAGGGAGACCAAAATGGCCCAGGTCCTGCAAGAGGCCTCTCACCATTTCCTCCACTGGGGTGACGGTTGTGTTTCCTCCATGTGTGTGGAGACGCTGGTGGGGACTGCTGTGGTGAAACTACTGGAGATGCAGGCTCCTAGAAAGAGTATCATTATTTTTAAATTTTAATTTTAAGATAGCATTTTCACTGTTAAGGCATTCAGTAGAAGTTTTAGTGTAAACATCTACACAGGATGTTAACTGATAATACTGACATGCACGTGACTACCTGTTGATCTGTAGATGTACGAGACTGGACAGTATCATGGCTTACGGACCCCTTTTTCACTTGCCCCCTTCCAGGTGGTGGAGGAATAACACCAGAATAAGACCCTTGATTTTCAGAATCTGAAGAATATGAGGCTGCATGGCGAGACTCTTGTTCATTCTTTGAAGCAACAAATCTTGGCAGAGGAAGGTCCTTTACTATTAATGGCAAAAATAATTATTACTTTAAAATAAAAAAAGATGCACACATTAAAACCTGAAGAGGTGAATTAGATATTAGAAAGAATTTTTGCAAAACTGATACATAAACAACAGAAACAAAATGTCTATCACTACGAAATTTAATTCATCCTCTTCCTTAAATTGTTTAGGAAGACCCTAACCTAGAAAGAAATAGTAATACCAAATTGTCCTTCCAAGGGGTTATAAAAATAGCTGTATTAAATGTCCATTGCATGTCTGGTCCTATGTTTGCACTCATAACCATATCAACCCTGCAAAGTCCCTATTTTACAGGTAAGCAAACTGAAGCTCATTGATAGTAAGTGACAAAATCTAAACCCAGGTCGGTCTGACCCCAAAGCCTATGCTGTTTCTACTCACACTAATTCTCTAAAGTAAGATGTTCGAGTTCTAAGTAAAACACAGAATATGTCACCAAGTTTGAGACTAGATTAATCCAAACATTTTCATGGCAGAAATTCCTGAAAATATCTTACTGTTCACCTACCAAAGACACAGTACAAGCAGCTCAATCTACCAACTTTAGTCTGGCTTACTTCACTCCTACAGGCAGATACTCTACATTCTGTTTTAAATAAAGAAGAAAAATAAAAAACTAAGAATTCCGTAGGTCAGTCTAGACCAGAATAACATAGCAGAATCATTTTCAGAAGAAAATGTACTTCCTTCCACTATAATTCCCTGAATCTCCCCTAGAATTTCCACACTAAGGAGAAAATGAAGTTTATTCAGTGTTTATGCAAAGTACTCAAAATTACCTGAAAAGAATGTAAACTCTCAACACGAGGAGAAGGATGTGCGTCACACTAGGGGTCCACAATGAAAACCTCCAACTAAGCTGGCATTAAACACTGAGCACTTAAAACTAAGCTGGTACTAATACTACTGTATAAAAATCCTAACATTACAGAAAATGCAGTTCTCTCTTTCCTCTTTTCCCTATGAAAATCACAAAACTCTCTGCATTTAAGTGCCTACCTTATAAAATTTCCATCTACTTCATTATCAACACACCTCCAAATAATAGAAAAACAAATTTTCCTAGGTGATATGCATAAGGCAGTCAGATGCCTATAACTAGGTTTTAATCTGCCAATATTTTAATAGTATCTCTATCAACCATAAAGTTTTGGTTAACTAATGCTTTCTAATTTTATATGGAGCGTTCAGTTTTCACAAACAAGAAAAGAAAGTATAATGTTGCTTTATACTTAGAAAAATATATAAAGAAAGCATATATCAGGGTCACTGCAATGCACCCTTTACTTTGATAAAATTACTTACCTAAATTCTAAACAAGTCTTAGTAAATTTATGCTATAACAATCACCATTTTAAGAGATTTATATAATCAAATATGCAGGAAGTACATATAGATATAAATGTGTTCTAATATTCACAAATTTTAAATAGCAAGGTGGGGAGAATAAAGTCATGACATTTTTCTCAAGGTCACAAATGCCACTGTAATATCAGAAAGACTCAACTTCATTTGTGACTTGAAGTCTATTTTCATTTCAATTACTAATGTGTCGCATATTTACCTGTATTAATACTTTCCACTCTTAAAGGGAAACCAGACTGGGCAACAGCTACAAGTTTCAAAGCAATATAGAACTGACTTCTTCCAAAATAACCAAGTCTTGTTGCACCACAAAGCTCCATAATCTATAAAAGAACACAATGTAACATAAGATTTATGACAATAATTCTTTGAATAAGCAACTAACTTCTGTTGATAACTTCTCCAAAATACACAGCTGACATATTACTCTCACCTGACGACCAACTTTCTCAAGTTTCAGGTTCATATGTTTGAAAACAAAAAGGCACTGACCTTAAATAAGAAGGTTATCGTTTGCCTACTTATTAAAACCCATGTGCTAAACGATTTTATTTTATTAGAATAACTATTTTTTCTTAAGAGTCATATATATATATTTTAGAAACACTCTTCTATATTAACATTGTGCATACAACAGGATCATGCAACGAACAGATTAGTATGCAGCCATTTTAAATAATAGTCATAAAATGACATATTCAGTGGGAAAAAAGCAGGACACATTTAAACCACATAAACACAAATTTGAAAACAACCAAATATATGAAAATTCTATGAGTAATTTTGTTAAGTGAGATTAAGAGTAGGACTTTTGCCTCTTATTTTCCAGATTGTATTTAATGTGGTTATACTCTTTCCTTCACAACAACAATTTGTTTGCTTGTTTTGTTTTTTTAAAGCAGTTAGGCTTTCAAGGATCTACACTGACATTCTAGTCATTCAATAAGCATTTCTAGATTGGCTATAGCAATTACATATCAGACTACAAAAGCGAATTTTATGTTACAAGATTAAATTATAACTCCAAAAGCTGGAGTAGATGTCTATTATACAGACATTATAATCTTAAAGTAAAATAAGCACTAAGTATCCTTATCTCAATTTCTCAAAATATATAAATTCCTGTAGAAAGGAAGCATATTTAGTATGTTTTCTTTTCCCTAAAACATTCAAAGGAAGATTAAGGTGCCTTGGAAGTGACAATAAATCAGAAGTAAAGTTCGTATTTACTAGAATTCAGAAAAGCACCTATCAGTGGTTCAGTAATGTATAACAATGATCATTTGTTTACATGCACAAGAAAATACAGTAATTTTGGCTGTGATTGATCAGCACTGGAAGAAGTTCCTTTTTCTTCCACTAAGGGGTATCATTCGTGTGTAAATTTAAGAGTAAGGAAGATAAAGAAGCAGGTTTACATTAAGGGAACTAGGAGGAAAAGGAGAGCTGGAGAGTTAAGGAAGGAAGGCACACAGGCTTGCAGGCTGCACAGGATTTCATTAGGATTATTGCCCTTATCTACCACCCTTTTCTGCCCACTTGACACCCCTTAAGGAAAACATGTAGTTTATTTATCCTTGTTACATCTGTTTCAGGTACCTGTGGGAGACTCAGGGGCCGTGAAAGGAAAATCAGGAGAGCACCACAACCTAAAGGGCAGGTGTGAAAAGAAACCTAAGAAAAAGGCAGGGGAAAAGTACAAAAAAGAGAAGCAAACTAAAATTACCACAAAAACAAAAACCGATAAAATGAACTGTGGAAAAACCACATAGTAAGAAAACTACACAGCCTTTAAAATTCACTGCTTACAATATTGTTATTAAAACAAAAAACAGGATACAAAGCAGTGTACAAATATAATCCCAACTTTATTAGATATCTATAATAAAAGCATAATATGCTCATTAGACTGGACATCCTTCCGGATGTCCTTCTGGATGACCTTCTGGCCAAAGCCGGCTGTGAGGGAAGCCCGGGTCTCGGGTGCTTGCTGGCGGCCGGAGGGGAGCCCAGGTCCCGGGTGCCAGAAGGAAGCTGGTGCCGGCAGCTGGGGGAAGGAAGGACTACTCTTGCACGAATTTCGTGCATTGGGCCTCTAGTGTACATATAAATGGCAGTGAATATGCCAGTGTTTTTTTCTGGGTGCTGAAATTAAGGAACACTTCTATGTTATATATATATATATATATATATATATATATATATATATATATGTATAATTTACTCAGAAAATTAATAAATCATTTTTAAAAAGGGAGAAACAGCAGGGCCAAATAAAAAAGGGAGGAAAATGTACTCTGAATTTTGAAATTAGGAGGTGTTTGCCGCTTAGTAGAGATGTAGCAGGGTAAAATCTAGTTTGCAATGGGTTAAGGAATGAACTGGAAGAACTGAAGTGGAAAGACAGGTACTAAACAGGTTAAGATGCTTGGCTCTGAAACAAAGTTTATAAGGGTAATTTTGCTTCTCCCCAAATCTCAGAGCTTGTCAGTGGAAGAACTGGCACTAGAAACCGGGTTTTTTTATTCCAAACCTAAAGGATACTTTCTTTTTATTGTATTAGACATAACAAAATTTTAAGTTTGCATGCCAAAAATTCCACCCCAGGAAGCATGAAAAGAAGTTTGAAAAGGGGGAGAAAAATGGCTCAAAGGCAACATTTGCAGTTATTTCTCTACAACTAACTGATCTTGGTTGTGCCACCTAAAAAACTCACTTTATCACTAATTATCTCTTCAAGCTATACCAATTTTAGGGGCCATAAGCTCTTGAAAGCAGAAGAAAGGAGGGAAGGGGCTGTGACATACAATTTGCAAAAATGATTCCCAATGAAACAGTATCGAGAAGTCTGATTTATCATCACAATTTGTGAATTAGACAAAATGTGTCATTAAAGAAATATTTGGTACCAATTCCTAAAGGCAAAACTGCTAGACCAAAGTATTCTTATATTTGAAATGTAACAGCTATCGAATTGCCTTTCAAAAAAGTTACTAAAATTTATTCTCCCACTGTCAATATGAGAGTGCTTGTTTCTCATCTTTTCTCCAGTAACTTGAAAAAACACTCACACACTTAATAAGTATTATTAGAGGTCCGGTGCACAGATTCGTATACCGGTGGGGTCCCTCGGCCTGGCCTGCGCCCTCTTGCAATCCAGGACCCCTTGGGGGATGTTGGAGAGCCGGTTTCGGCCCGATCCCCGCAGGCCAAGCCGAGGGACACCACCGGTGCACCAGGCCTCTAGTATGCATATAACATCTTTGGTTAATATCTTCCTACCCTCCCCCCTTCCCTCTTCGATTCATCAGTCTGTTCCATGTTTCCATGCCTGTGTGTTGAGTGTCTGCCCTTTGGTGGTCATTGCGCATCATAGCTACTGGCCAGTCGGCTGGTTGCTTAGGCTTTTATATATATACACTAGAGGCCCGGTGCATGAAAATTCATGCACTGGAGGGGGGTCCCTCAGCCCGGACTGGCCCCTCTCACAGTCCAGGAGCCCTCAGGGGCAGTAGGTGACCCGGCGATCAGGGGAAGGTGACGCCCCATCACACCTCTGCTGCTGCCATTGCCAGCAGCACAAGCCTCAGCCGGTCCTGATTACCTGAGCCTCGGGCAGCCCTGGGAGGCTGGGCAGCCGCCATCCGAGGCTTGCCTGCACCTCAGGCTGGCCCTGGGCGGCTTGGGGGCTGAGGGGACTGGGGGACTCCGGCCTTGCCGCATGCCTGCCGCCCCGGTGGGGCTTAGAGGACTGGGCACCGCCATCTTTGAGGACATGACAGTCAATTAGCATATTCCCTCCTTATTGGCTGTGGGTGATGCCATCTTTGTGATGGTGTGAGGGTCAATTAGCATATTCCCTCCTTATTGGCTGTGGGTGATGCCATCTTTGTGATGGTGTGAGGGTCAATTAGCATATTCCCTCTTTATTAGATAGGATTTCTGGCTCCCTATGTTACACAGTTTTGTATAGCGAACCCTAGACCTCTTTTTTAATTACTTTAGATTTATAATATCTAAATTCCAATAAGGTTAGTGCAGCCCTCAATTTTTTTTCCTTATTTAAAAATTTCTGGGCTATTCTCATATTATTCTTCTAAATAAATCTTTAGAACCATTTCTGGGCTATTCTCATATTATTCTTCTAAATAAATCTTTAGAACCATTTATCAAAATAAATTGAGATTTTAATTGGGATGGCATTTATTAATAGTCATACTCCTAACTTTAACAGGACAACATCTAGTGTTTTATCATTAAGGATGATACTGGCTAACACCCTGCAATATCTTTGTTATATTAAGAAACTATTCAGCTAGTTCCACTCCTCTAGGAGTTTTGTCTTTGAGTTTCATAGTTTCAAAAATCACAAGTAGGTGTTATTTTATTTTGTGCATGTCCAGGCAAAAAACTAAAAGATCCTAATTTTTCTCTTTGGTCTATTAAGATTAATAATTCTAGTAATAGAGTTCTTAAACATCAAACCATCCTTTGATCCCTGGAATGAATTCTATTTAGTAATGGTGTATTACTTTAAAAACATAATACTTACAAAATTTTAACCACAGTTTTAAAATGATTAAGCTTTAAAAAAAAAACCTATACGTGAAAGGTTTGGCTTTACTTTTTTCCTCTCTGGTCTACAATTCTTTCAATAGATTAGGAATTATGTAATCCTTAAAAATTTAGAAGAATTCACTTATGACACAAGGTGGACTTGTATACCTCTGACATGTGTCTCCATATTATTCCTTATTATTTGGTATAAACTAGGTTTTCTATCTATAAAATATATAATTTCCTAGAAAATCATTTATTGCTTCCAAAATTTGAAATTAATTTAGCATATTATTCAAAGTAGTCTCATTAATTTAATGAACTCTCTATGGTAATTTTCCCTTAATGTAAATTTGGCATATTTGTGCACATGCAACTCTTTCTCTAGCCCAGTGAAACCACTTAAATTGTTAGGATACAGATTCCCAGACCCCACCCATTAGATTCTAATTCAACTAGGAAACCCAGCTGGTGATGGCTGGTATACTGCTGATAGTTACTGTGAATTATTAAGCTTTATTTTCTTAACATTATAAAATGAAAGGTGCTTAAGGATATAGAATGAAAAGTTCCTACAATTCCCATAAAACAATAACAATTTCTTTCGTAAGTTCTTTCAGCTAGTTCCACTTTTCAACTTTTTCTACATGTATACAAATACATGAGCACACATATGTAATACACATAATTTTTACAAATATAGGGTCATTCTGTTATGGGTGGAATGCCTTCTGTGTCCCCACCTGTTACCTGTGGAAGTGGAGCTCTTGCAATGCTACAAAGGAAAGGAATTTCCTAAGACTCACATAGGAGGATGAGTAATCTTTATTTCTGTGGAATTAAAACCCTGGATTTCCAAGGTCCCATTTCCCTCTGTCCTGCCATGGAAAAAGTCCGATCTTGTCTCCATCAGGGACAAGATTAAGGTCACTGCCCAGAATCTCCACTCCATATTAAAGCAAAGTCCAGTCTAGCATCTGGCTAGTTAAGCTTGTGTTCCCAGTAGTCCACTGCGTGTGGGGTCCACGTGGACATGGACCATGCGGCTGCTTAAGATCACATGGCAAGAGAGTGCGGGTCATGAAGCAAGACAGTGCAAGAGTGGGAAAGAGGATAAGTGAGAGAGAACTCTTTGGGGATTATAACCAGGAGGATTGATTTCACTACTCTGTTCCATAGTATTTACCAAAAGCCAATAACATCTAGGAAAATAAACTTAATTATAGTTTACTTTAATGCCTATAGAGATCAATGTGACAAGCAAATCATCTATCTGTATCATTCATACAGCACTTGAGAGCAAGTTATAGAACTTCACTGTGCCTCAGTTTCCTCACAGGTTGTGGACGAAAGGGGCCACATGCTAATCTGACAAGCTCAGGGAAGGCCTGCATGGCGGTCTTGCAAACTCAGAGACCTAAAGTAACCACAAAGGATGGTCTGAAATTAAACTTTAACTAAAAGCAGTTGTGGTGGGTAGTTACATCCTAGGCCAGTATCTTCACTGACAAGGTCAACCTTTACCTTAACTGAGCCTGTCTTTTTACATCTATAACACACCCTTGAAATGTCTGGGTAACTTGTAACTTCCCTTTTTCTGGACCCCTTGGGGCACAACCGAGTGCCAGGGCAGATACCACAAATTCCTTCATTACCATGTTAAGTGTTCCTGCACCCACCTAAGTATGTGTCTATCATTTTACTTTATATCCAATCCCAAGGGTTTCCCTGCTTGGCTTTCTCCCACCTCTCTAGTCTATCACCAATGGATTTCATGTAACCCACCTACATCCCTTCCTTTGATTGCAATATATAAATATAGATGTAAACCTACCATCTCCGGAGCATTATATCAATTCTTTGAGGTTCTGCTTCCCAGCATATGTCAACAGTTTGGCTCAAACTCACAAAAATTCTTTACAGGTTTTAATGTTAACAAGATAAACTGTGGAAATATACTACCTCATATAGTTGCTGTGAGGATGCAATGAGTATTTAATAAAGTATTTTAATAATAGAGTCTGGTCCACAAGTATCATTATTACTACTTTTTCTTCATTACTCTGATCATAATATACTGTCCAGTCTAGGACTTCAGAGACTAAGTTATTCTTGAAAACCACATTTTCTTGAGAGCTAAGAGCTAATGCCTTTAAGTACCAAAGTGGGTTTTATTATAATTTTTGATGAAAAGTCTTCTAAATTAGAGGATGCTCTCATGCATTCCTAAGTATTTTGAACTTCTGATTTAAAACAATACACTGAGCACAGGAATTTATCCTCTCCCTTCAGAAATCTTATTAAAATGATACAGGGTATAAATACACAAAAATAAGAGGGAAGGGGGAACAATGAGTTGACAAGAAATGTCAATAAAGTTTAGCAATGAGAAAGCAGACAGAGTGGCACCTAATGTAGTAAGATGGAAGAATGAGTGCAAAAAATACCCATGGAAAAGAATCAATCTTCCCTGTAAAATCCAGGGACTCACCCAGAAAAGCTAGGGTGACCCTGGAACAGAGATTAAAATCCCTATTTCTACAGTTGCTTACAATACTAGCAATCAGACTTTACCCTCCAAATGAAAACAAACAAAAAAACCTGGAATTTATATTTCTAAAAAAATAAAATGTCAGGGAAATACTAGGATGGGGGTTGTTGCCCCAGAGAAAAGCCTATGTTTCTAGCGTTTAGTAATCCATCTTAAGAGTCAGCATCCAATCTACTCCTAAAGGCAGGCAGGCAACCTTTTGAGAAGTTATGCCCAAGCACAGAGCTCAGTTAGTTTTCTATTTGAAACAGGAATTTTTAGGGGTGAAATAGGCAGGTTTGGGGAATTTTTAGAATTGGGGGTCCATAGGAAAAAAAACACAGGGCTACAGAGTTGCAAAAGGGTACATTTCCATAAGACAAGGAAACAGGGAGCCAGCAGAAGTTACATTTCCATAAGACAAAGGAACTGGGAGTAGGAAAAATGTCTGTATTTACAAAATACAGGAGGAAGAAAGCCCAGAGGGAATAGGAGAACAGTGAGGGAGGAGGGCCTCACATGCCCCACATGAGGTTTGACCTTTGAGCTCAGGAGTTACTATAGTAACCAATCTAAGGGAATAGTGACCAGAGGGGATATCATGGCACCAAGAACTGCAGCCTTTATAAATGGGGGGGCGAAGTGGGGGGGACTCGATGGGACTCTTTCCCCCTCCCCATGTGGGAGTCTGTACTTGTTCTTCAATAAATTTCCACCTTTGCTATACCATCTTCCATCCGTGGTTTAATTCTTCGACTCTGTTCTACAAAGAATCCAGGGAAGAGGAAGCCATCCTGCCCAGGGAAACACCGAGTGTTCCAGTCCAAAAATCTGTATCATATTGACTCATTATGAACAGGTGACCAAAATTCAACCTGGGCATGTGCCCTTCACCGGAATCAAACTCAGCACCCTTCAGTCCGCAGGCTGACACTCTATCCACTGAGCCAAATTGGCTAGGCATTTGTTTTCTGGCAAAGTGGCTCAACGTATCGAGAAAACTGGAGTAACCAAGGAAATTAATTCAAAGAAAATGCATTATCTCATCCTTCACTGGTGTATCAGGCATAGTCCTTACATATACATTTCCACAGTATAAATGAAATCTAAAACACCTCTTCCTTTTTTCCTTCTAAAAGTCAGTATTGTTCCTGCTCCAGGAACTCTGCACTTGCTATATCCTCAGTATGTTTTCTCTGGAGATCTTGGCTTGGCTGACTTCTTCAGTCATTCAAATCTCAAGTGTCATGATCTCAGAGGCTGTCCTTGAGCACCCTACAGTTTACTTACTTATTGTAAACATTTACCAAAAGAATGAGACTCCAGAGAACAGGAAAGATCTCTTATATTCTTATGTCCCCAGCACCAAAATAACTTCTAATGCACAATATCAATAGATTTGTTGGCTGGATGAATGAATATTTTTTTATTAACTAGGCTGCAGTCTCTTTCCATGCCTATACACAGACTACCAGATTAACAATCCTTAAGTACAGCTCCAAATAATGTTTATTATATTTTAAAGAACAAACTTCTAAGTCTAGCATTCAAGACTCTCCATAACATAACCCCAAACATCCTTCCCTGTCGTATCTGACCAATCTAGATTGAGCTTTCTTATCTCCATACTTTTGCTATCCTCTCTCACCAGATTACTCTCTAACCCAGGGGTGGGCAAACTTTTTGACTGAGGGCCACAATGGGTTCTTAAACTGGACCGGAGGGCCAGAACAAAAGCATGGATGGAGTGTTTGTGTGAACTAATATAAATTCAAAGTAAACATCATTACATAAAAGGGTACGGTCTTTTTTTTTTTTAGTTTTATTTAGTTTTATTCATTTCAAACGGGCCACGGCTGCTCTAACCTATTTTTGCCTATTTAAATTACACTCTTCATTCACAACCCACCATAAGAGCCTCCCCCTCCCTGTAACATTTTCTATACTTCTTACCCACAACCAAATGACTTTTTCTTTCTCTGTACTAGTACTCCAGGTTCTACCATTTGAGTTATTTGTTATCTGTGTCTTTATGTTAACTACACCACACACTTCCTATACCCCCGTCCCTCCAGCAAGCTTCTTGGGGGCAGAGACTGACTTAGTCATACTGGAATTCCCCTGCAAAACCTGGCTCTGTACTTTGCACAGGAAGGCACTTAGTACTGAAGAGAATCACTCCCTGATGGTGCTCACACCCCCCTGATTTACCAAATTCATTCTGTTAGACAGTCTTCACTTGAATTGCACCTTTTTTATTTGGAAAGATCATTTTTAACATTTCTTTAAAACTTAAATATTTTCTAATACTAAACATTGTTTGCTTTGTCCAGATAGTTTCTATTATACATGATCCACAAATATCATGTTCACCACTGCAATAAATTATGACAAGGAGAAAAGATCAAGAAAAAAAATCAATGCCAGAGAAGATAGGGGCATACATCAAAGCCCACTCATTCCAACATGACTTAATTTTCTTTCAAACACTGCTGTCAACACAAGCCATGTGGACACATTAACCTCTAAAACTTTCCTTTGTTACAAAAAAAATTTAATTTAAATACTGAGCACAATCCAACAAACAAGTAGGTAACTAATATCCATTACTGTATTAATGAAGCATGTTTGCGGATGACTAGCTATCATCACCAACTTCATTGCCAAATTTCTTTACTAAACTCAGGTTTAAAGTGAAATGCAATCTTACCAACCCTTTTGAGATCCTTAATTGTACTAGAGCAAATATCTCAACTCACTTTCACTATAATACGTTCTTATCCAAAATCTTTAATGTTTATTTCTTGGCTTACACAACTCAAAGGATCTTTTATTTCAAGCCTGCTGCTCAAGATCACATTGCTTCTTTGCTTTCTCCTGCTATGATTTTATCTTAATTCTTTGGGTTTTTTTCTTCTTTCCACTCATACCTTCATGTATAACCTCCTTTTCACATATCAAACCACTGTCCTATCTCAGTTAAGGATGAGTTCTCCATGTCTTTCCCCAACAGTATCCTTAGGTAAAAATAAGAAACTGTATACATTATTGACAAATGACATACATTAGTTTACAGACCACCTCAAAAATAATATATAAAATTGTCATAAGTACTATAGCAAAATAGACATATCAGACTTTTCTTGAGCCCTTACTAACTATATCAGGCACTGAAACATTAGGTAAGTATTAATCCCCCTTCTATATAAGCAAGCATTTGTAAGAAGTAAATTTTTCAATACAATAACTTTTCAGCAGAAAAATTTCAAATATATTACTTATATTCTTACCCCCCTGCTAATATTACCATAGAAATTTATCATATGAACACACTATAACAATATAGATTACTGATATAATACCTAGAAGCTTAATAATATTTGAAAGGCAGATTTTATTCTACCTGCTAAAGAAAGGAGCCATAAGAAATGTGTTAAGTAATCAGCATTCAAGAGGATCAAAGTAGATTTTAAGTTTATGAAGTTAGCCCTAGCTGGTTTGGCTCAGTGGATAGAGCGTCGGCCTACGGAACAAAGGGTCCCTGGTTAGATTCTGGTCAAGAGCATGTATCTTGGTTGCAAGCTCCTCCCTGGCCTGGGCCCTGATCAGGGTGCAAGCAGGAGGCAACCAATCCATGTGTTTCTCTCTTCTCTCTGTCTTTCTCTCTCTCTTCCATTCTCTCTAAAAGATCAATGGAAAAATATCCTCGGGTGAAGATTAACAACAACAACAACAAAAGTTTATAAAGTTATTGAGTTGAATTTCTGGATAGTATAGATAAAGAGATTCCTCTTAGCAATATCTGACTCTTAATTCTTTTTTAAAATTTTTATCTATTGACTTTAGGGGGGGAGAGAGAAACACTGATTTGTTATTCCCCTTATTCATGCATTCATTTGTTGGTTCTTGTACTAGTATGTGCCCTGACCAAGATTGAACCCGCAACCTTGGCATATGGTGACGACACTCTGAACAACTGAGCCACCCAGCTAGGGCTGACTCAATTCTTTATATTGCTTTAGGCAATATAAAACTGTCACTGACAGTCTACTATGATAAGACTAGTACATATAGACCAATAAATATTTTACTGCTTATAATCAGTATGTCATTAGTTATCTAGACAAATAAATTACTTCTGATAGCCTCAAAATGTAAGGACTCTGATATGAAAAACAATGTGACTGCCTATAATGTTTATTGGTAGTTCAATTCAAATCCCAAATTACAGTAATTTTTCATATTATCTACTTTAACAACAACAACAAACTTAAAAAAAGACTGAAATACAGACTAAAGGTAAAAACAACAAAAATGCAAAAGTGATTTCAAGAATACCACAAACCATCTAAAACTTAAGGTTAAAATAGTAGAATTTGTCTTTAGAAAATATTGGAGCATGGGGATAGTTTAGTAAAATAAATCTGGCCAGTAAACTATACTTAGGGTGACCACAAAATTTACATCTAACTTGAGACATATGCAAGAATGAAAGGAAGCACTATTTATAGTTATGACTGGACAAAAGGCATAAGTTGGTACTGTCTCAAGCACAACCAGACTTATAAGTGTCCTTCTAAAACACCTTTCAAGATAAATGGTCACATTAAACCAGTAAGATATATAAGATAACATGAAAAGCCAACATCCACAACCTGTTTCCTTATAATATGCCATCTTATATAATAATAGTATGCAAATTGTCCCCTCAACCGGGAATTCTTCAGGGAGTTTGACCAGGGGGTGGGGTTGGCCAGGGGAAGGGAGGGAGGCCCTGGCCGGTGGGGGCGAGGAATATGGCAGGTGTCGGCAATGCGGTGCTGGCAGCAGTGGAGGTGCTGCCAGCCTCAATGGGCCCCGATGACAGCGGGACTGCAGCAGGATGGTGGAGCAGGTAAGCCAGTGGTGCCAGGCCAAGGAGGGGTGCCAGGCAGGGCTGCGGGGCTGCAAGGCTGGGGGCGCGAGCTAGGGCCCAATCTCTGCAGGCCACCCTAAGGGACCCCACCTGTGCACAAATTTTGTGCACCGGGCCTCTAGTATTAAATTATAATTTTTGATTAAGGAATACTATTTTTCAGGTACCAGTTACAAGTAATCAAACTTCTCTGTTTTCTTTCGTTTTTTAAAAATATTTTTATTAATTTTTAGAGACAGAGGGAGAGAGAGAAACATTGATATAAGAGCAAACAATTAGCTCCCCCTGCACACCCTCTATCCTTGCATGCCCCTTACTGGGGATGGAGCCCACAACCCAGGCACATGTTGTGGGAATCCAATCAGCAACCTTACGGTGCATGGGATGACACCCAACCGAGCCACACTGGTCAGGTCAAACCCCCCTGGTTTTCTTACTTGGAGGCTTAACTGACTATTCTAGAGTCTCAGCAACGGCTACTTAATAAAAAAAATTTTTAAAAACATAAAAGTTAAATATTTAAACACTGTGGACCAGACATCATTTTAAGCACTTATAAATTAGCTCATTCAGTCTTCATAACAGGAATTTTTCTCCCTGAAAGACAGGGACCTTTATCCCACTGTCACAGATGAGAAAACTAAAGCACAGAGAAGTTAATAGCCCACCCATGGTCAAAGTAAGTGGGGGAGCTGAGGATTCCAAAATGTATTTTTACCTACTGTACTATGTCACCACTATTGCTCCTGTAGTGGGAGGAATTGGGAGCCCATGATTTTTCATAAACACATAGGACAAGTGGAGCTCTGAAGTGTGTGTAGTCAGTGAGTAGAATCAGACTGAACAAATTTAAGTAACTGTGATATAATTTCTGGTACATATTCTTTACCAGTGGTCAGGCAGCAGCAAACCTTGGCCTGGGAAATTTCTATTATTTGTGATAAAGAGACACCTATTTATTCCACTGTTACTATGATATTGCTTTAATCTGTGCTATGGGCTATTGCAGGCTATTACAGGGTGAGGATGATGACAATGATGATTATGATAAAAGCTAATATAAATGGTGTATATATGTGTCAGGTACTGTCCAAGCTCAGTAACATATCAACTAATATAATCATTCTAACAACCCTAAGAGGTACTGTTTCACACTAGTAAGCTTGCTCAAGGATACACAGCAAGTAACAGAACATGGATTGAAACCCATACCCTGAACAACTAATTTATTTTATAAGGGATCCTATTTGCCCAGAGGTAGGTTCATATAAGTTGTATTATAAAATAGTTCTGTTATATTGTAAAACAAGAATTGTTAGTTTTTGGTGGATAGGCCACAGAATCAAGTTTCGATAACTGCTTGCTATGTAAATATAGGTAACTCAGATATCTCAAGTTTCCTAAATAATATGAAAAGACTGGATTATATCTCGAAGATCTTTTCTAGTGCAAATATTATTTATCTGAGTGTAAATTTTATATTAAGTCTATTACATATGACACATGTAATTATAACACAAACTACCCTCTGAAAACTATTTCTGCCAAAGTACCAATCATATATTATTAATATGTTCCCTTTAAAAAATTATGACACAAATGTATATTTAAATATGAATTACTAGAGGACCGATGCATGAAATTCATGCATGGGTAGGGTCCCTAGGCCTGGCTGGCGATCAGGGCCAATCTGTGGGGTGACCGGTGGAGCGATCGGGGGGCACCTGCTGGCACCCATCTTGGCTGGCCTGGGGCCTGCAGGCTGGGGTCAGCTTCTGCGTTGAGCATCTGCCCCCTGGTAGTCAGTTCACATCATAGCAACCGGTTGTCCCACCGGTAGTTCTGCTGTTCTGTCGATTTGCATATTAGGTTTTTATTATATAGGATGATAAACAAAAATATAAGGAGTGAAGTTCATTGTGTTAGGGATTTAAGTGGGAATAATAAAGCCACTACTAAATCCTATAAATCTAGCTCCAAAGGAACAAGATCTGGTGTAAAATTCAAGTATCAGTACAGTGTTTTATTCTGTATTTTATCATGGTTTTGTATTAAATATTTGATAATGAAAAACTTTATGTACTCCATCTAGTTTGTTATTGTCTCAGGGTCAATTATCCCCTTTGTAGGAAAAGTACCAATAATTAAAAAAATAGAGAAATAATTTGGCTTATCATGTTTGTTTTATAACCAACATTTTAGAAACATAACTAACAATAATAATAGCTAATAGCTATATAGTACTACTGCAAGTATCAGGGACTATTCCAGGTATTTTATCAATTAATTTAGTCTTCAAAAATCCTATGAGGCTAGTGCTATATTATTCTCAATATGCAGATGAAAAAAATAATGCCCAGGGAAACTAAAGCCCAGAATAGTTAAGTACTAATGTGAGAGTAAGAAATCCTAAGAATTAAACTGCATCTTTAAAATTATATGAAATATCTTTTTGTTGACTAAATGAGGAAAGAAACAAAGTAACAAAATTGATGATGATGATGAAAAAGTTACCATTTATAGAGTGGCTTGCTAGTACTTATCTAAGATAATCCTTAAATAATTCTAAAAAGCAAGCATTGTTACATTCATTTTACAAATTAAAATAGTGAGGCAAAGAGAAAAGTTCTTGCCCACGATCATAGAAGAGATATCAACATGGCCAAAATATGAGCCTAGCTTTGTGAAACCCTAAAGCCTAGCTTTTTCCATCATGCCAGTGTTTCCCAAACTTCAGACACTGGCATATCACCTTCACAAATTCTGCCATGTTCATGGGCCACTTGTGCTACTATGTTCTTAATATTTCTTCTTTAGATCAAAACTTTTCAAAAAGTTAATAAATTTATTTTAAAAGGAAGTTATATCACAATATAAATGGAAAATAAATATCACTTGAAATAAATAGAAGATAACAAAAACAGTAATAAATTCAATAAAAACAAAGCGGTTATTTAATTTCTGCCAAATACCATTGTCTGCAAAACATGCTTGTGACTACATCAAGGCCTACCTATTCTTTATTAAAAGACTAACACAGGTACCAAACTTAAAAACTTATAGGTGCTAAAGACATAATAATTTAGCATCATGGTGAACAAAAATAAGATGAGATAATTTCCAGTAAGAAGTAATTCAGTGTTAATTGCAAGGGAGGTGGTAACAGAATAAGACCTAAGAAACGGTTACTGGATTTGCTGACTAGGATAAAAGTGAACTTAGAGAGCATTTTTTTTAAAGGTGGTGGGATTAAGGGGAATAAAACCATTAGAATACTAGTGTTTAGGGAGGGTACAGGCAGCAGAGAAGAAATCTGGGTCATCTGTTGTTTGGCAATAAAAAGAAGAAGAAAAATAGGAAGACAGCAAGTGGGTCTGCAGGGTCAAATGCATAACACAGGAAGCAAAAGGGAACACTAAGCAGAAAATAACCATGATACAATGCAATTAGTAACTATGACAATTCTATTTTTGCCATTTGTTAGGTGCAAGTGGAAAACACCATGTTTGCATTCGCTCCAGAATCAAATCTTGGGGGAATCAGCAGAAATGTGATTAGGGAAGTAAACCATTTCTGTTTCTAGGGGTTCAAAACTGTAGGTCGTAATAGAAATTCTAACCATAAACTCTCTTCCTCTGGTTATTAAATCCTTAGCTTTTTTGAAGGCAGGCACAGAATACAGTAGGCTCTTAGATTTTAAAGGTTTAACAACTGCAGTTTTCACTATTCCTGTGAGATTTATATGGACCATGACAAGTAGCATAATCTGTAATTTTGACGTGGCACAGTATCAGTGGCCTGTGCTAGGGAATGTGCTATCCCTATGTGGTACCACTGTGAGCGTGACCAGCATGCTCATCTCTACATGGATTTGTGGTCTTCCACCTTCAGCCAGGTACATTGGAAGTCAACTCAAGTTGTGCTTTATTACGTTTTATAAAAGGATATAGAATGTGCCAAGATATCCAGATTCTGCCACTATTTATTTCTTTAGTTGCCAATAAATTCCCAGTTTTATTTTTTAAAACTTACAATTACTATGCTATAAAATAAAATGTAGGGGGGAAAAGGTTTTTAAAAGGGAAGGAGGGGAACTGACAATATTGGTCAGCAAAGCAGCAAAGTCAGAGCTCAGAATGCTACTTGTTCCTGTTCTTTCAGCCTCCTTGTTTCTTTTCAAGCCCAGAATGTTGACTGGGCTGGGAAGAGAGTAACAAAGCCTTTTTACTTCCGTGGGTGAGAAGTCTAGATTTGCTTTAATTCATCATCCCAATCACATTTATGAATGCAGAGCAACAGCAAGGCTAAGCAAGTGGCTTGTCCTAAAAAGTGAGCTGTTTCCTAAACATCTACTATACACTTTTGCTGCTACAGAGCTCATGAGGTCATGAAAGAAAACAGACCTGAGTTTTATTCAGTTTGCTTACAGTATTGTTGGGATGTAAATATACTAGAAAGGCAGCTAAGCAATGACAAACAAAAAGCTATATACACAGTGCAAAATTCCTACAAAAGGATGGGCAAATGAAAGCCTCAGAGTGAGGGTGAGGTTGTTCAAATTAAATTTCCAAAGCCTACAAAAACTAAGTCACATTTTGAAAAATGGGGAGGATGGAAGCATGGAAGTTGCGAGGGGAGGGTACAGCACATGGAAAAAGTAGCATGATGAAAAGAAACTGATAAAGAGCAAGTAACTGTGAGAAACACAAAACAGATTTGCTGGGTTGGAACCCAAAGTCCATGTTAGGAGAATAATAGGAAACAAGATTGTGAGATGTAAGGGTGAGAGTCGGCAGATAATTTTTAAGGCTGGTTAGGCATGACCACTCAGATTTGATATGCTTTCACTATTGTCATGCATTTTATGAGAATGCTATGCTTTCACTCCAAAAGAGTCAACTAAGTTAAATGAGAAACTACTGACCTTTTTCCTTATTTAGGTTAGTTGTCTACCACTACCTGTTCATTGTCAAGTTCAAGAACTGGAAATTATACTTCAAGATAGGCAAAAAAACTCATGTGAGTTTACTACTAAAGTGAACCTGACATCTTAAAAAAATTAAGAGGAGAATAGCATTAAGGTACAGTACCTTAAAGAAAAGTTATTAATATGCATGCTCACTATATTTGACTAGAGTTACCTGACTGAACAACTTCAAAAGTTTTCATTAACATACAGTCTAACTGAAAGATCTATACAATCTGGTCTCAGAGGTTCCATATTGTTTAAAAAGGTTCATAATTGGTGTTTGGAATTTTTAAAGTATTATGACAAAGTGAGAGGTTAGGCTAGCACTCACCAATGTACTGATGAGAAATGAAGCCCTTAAGTGCTAAATTAACCAGTCCAATGTGTTTTGGGTGCCTATCATGAACAGAATGATATGAGCGAAACAAACAAGGATAAGCTAACACTTCAAGTTGCTTGCCACATTTTAAGAAAAACATAGACACCTGAACAGGAGGCTAAAAGTACAAGATGTATATAAGTGCAAACATATAGAACAATGTGGGAAGGTTACAGGAGGGTTATCTGATTGAGAAGATCAGGGAAAAGTTCAAAGAAATAGGATATCAAATGAAAACAAAACAAAACATGAATGGTATTTTATAGTTTTTAAATTATTATTTCAAGTACCTTTCTAATTCCATAAAAGACAATACAATCTTTTTAAAAAATATTTTTATTAATTTTAGTGAGAGAAAGGAGAGGAAGAGAGTTAGAGAAACATAGATCAGCTGCCTCCTGCACGCCCCCTACTGGGGATCAAGCCCATAACCCCGGTGTGTGTCCTGACCTGGACTGGAACCTGGGACCTCTTGGTCCATGGGACAATGCTCAACCAACTAAACCAGCTGTCATCAACCTTTCAGACCTCACGGACCACCAGTGGTCCGTGGACCACAGGTTGGCAACCGCTGAACTAAGCCGCATGGGCCAGGGCAGATAATATAAGCTTATAAAGATGTTTCTTGATGACTTAGATTAGATAAATATTATACCTGGGATAGAAATTATAAAGAAAACAAAAAAAACTATAAAAAATAGATTGCAAATATCTCAATATAGAAAAGAAACTCATCATGAGAGCAAACACAATATGTACTCCTTTGTGTCTAGCTTCTGCCACTTATGTTTGCATTTACCTTTGTTGTAGCATTTATCCGTGATTTGTTCCTTTTTACTACAGAACAGAATTTCATTGCATGGATATACCATATTGTTTATCCATTCATCATATGATGGACATTTTTATTGCTTTTCAATTTCTGACTATTGTGAATAATGCTGTTAAACAGACATTTACACTTTTTTGTGTGCACGTTTTCATTTCTCTTGGGTAGATTCCTAAGAGTGGAATTGCTGGTTCATATAATATGTTTAACTTTTTAAAAAAACAGCCAAATCATTTTCCAAGAGCAGTGTATAAAGATTCCAGTTCCTCCACAATACCAATACTATGTCATGTTATTCTTTTAATTATAGCCACTCGAGTGTGTAACAGCATATCACTGTAGTTTAATTTGCATTTCCCTAATGATGAATACTGAACATCTTTTCATATGTGGGTTGGCCATTCATATTATCTTCTTTGGTGAAATATCTATTAAAGTCTTTTCCCCATTTTTAATGCAATTTTTCTTTATAATTGAGTTGCAAGATTTCTTTATGTATTCGAGATTAAAGAACTTCACCATGTTTTTAACATGCTAATATTTTCTGCTATTCTGTGGCTTAGCTTTTTATATTAAGTATCCTTTAAACTGTAAAAGTTTAAAAAATGCTAACGAAGTCCAATTTATCAGTTTTTCTTTTATGATTCATGCTTTTGGTGTCACATCTAAGAATTCTGCCTAACACAGGTCACAAAGATTTTCTTCTATGTTATCTAGAATTTTTATAGTTTTAGGTTTTACAATTAAGTATGTGATCTATTTTGAGATAATTTTTGTGTAGTACTGTCTTAAGTATATAGCACAAAAATATGCCTAAGGCCATTTTTTCAACATACAGATATCCAATTGTCCCAGCACCATTTGTTTAAAGACTATTCTTTCCCAACTGAACTGTCCTGGCACTTTTTTCAAAAACCAAATGATCATAAATGTAAGAATTATTTCCGGCCAAAACCGGTTTGGCTCAGTGGATAGAGCGTCGGCCTGCGGACTGAAAGGTCCCAGGTTCGATTCCGGTCAAGGGCATGTACCTTGGTTGCGGGCACATCCCCAGTAGGGGGTGTGCAGGAGGCAGCTGATCGATGTTTCTCTCTCATCAATGTTTCTAACTCTCTATCCCTCTCTCTTCCTCTCTGTAAAAAATCAATAAAATATATTAAAAAAAAAGACTTAAAAAAAAAAAAAAAAGAATTATTTCCGGATTCTCAATCCTGTTCCACTAATCTACATGCTCATCCTTTTGCCAATCACACATTCTTGATTATTTGAGATTAGTTAAATTTTAAAATTAGCTAGGGTCTCTTATTTTGTTCGTTTTCAAAATTGTTTTGGCTATTCTAGGTCCTTTGCATCTCCTTATAAATTTTAGAATTAGCTTGACAATTTCTTCAAAAAAGTCTTCTGGGATTTTGATAAGAATTTTGTTGACTCTGTAGATCAATTTGGGGAGAACCATCACTTTAACAACATTCAATCTTCCAATCTATGAACACAGACTGTCTCTCCATTTATTTAAATCTTCTTTAATTCCTTTCAGCAATGTCTCTATAGTAAAAACATCTTGGTGCTTTTGTTAAATTTCTTCCTAAATATTTTATTTCTTTTGATGACACAGTGAATAGTTTTCTTACTTTCATATTCAGATAATTTCTCACTACAGAATTGTTAAACTCGCCTCAGTTTGTAGAAAAAGTAAAAGCCATTAGGCTAGCATATTCTAATTTCCCTCCATTAAATCTATATACCTACTTCTCTCTATATTTATGTTTTTACTTCTTCTTTCCTTTTAAAATTGAGGATGATCCATTTCCTATCAAAGAACTGACCCTCTATGCCAGCGGTTCTCAACCTGTGGGTCGCGACCCCTTTGGGAGTCGAACGACCCTTTCACAAGGGTTGCCTAAGACCATCGGAAAGAAGATATATAATTACATATTGTTTATAGTAGCAAAATTACAGTTATGAAGTAGCAACGAAGATAATTTTATGGTTGGGGGTCACCACAACATGAGGAACTATATTAAAGGGTCACGGCATTAGGAAGGTTGAGAACCACTGCTCTATGCAGTCAAGATCCTGAACTTTGTTTTCTCAAGGACTTCTCTCATCTTCCTTCCTTCTTTTATTAATCCTAACAACTAAAATCATGCTGCAGTATTTCTTACACTCAACAAAGACTTCCTTTATATCCTCATACACCTCTTCTACCCCGTATCTGTTTCCTTTCATAGGCAAACTTCTTTATAAAGCTATCTACACACCAAATTTCTAGGCCTGAGCTATCATGTATCCCCTCAAGTCACTTAAATCTGGCTTCCATCTCTACAAAGCCATGAAACTGGCTCATCTCAGATACTGATGACCTCTAGGTTGTCAAAGCCAATGGCCCACATCTTCTCAACTTCTAAGTCAAACTCAATACAGTTAACTATCCTTTCCTTGAAAACTTGCATTACTTGGCATCCATGACATGATCCAACATACATTCCAATTTCCCTACAATCACTCTGGCTGTCCTTCTTATGCCTCCTTCCTAGTGACCTTCCAGTTTACACAACTTTAAAATGTACAGAGATCATCGGGGTTCTATTTCTAGCCAAACCTATACTCCCACAGTCTCTTCCTCAGAGATTTCACCTATTTTCATGGCTTTAAATATCACTAATACACTGATAATCTTCAAATTGATGTCTCCAAGCCAAATATCTGAGTTCCTTAAGATAACTGGTTCTCTCTGATAGAGATCTACTTGACAATCTCAGAGGCTTCTGAGAACTAAAGACTGACTAAAGGAAACTCCTAAATTCACATTATCCCTCCTCCAAAATAAAACAAGCAAAAAACTAAAACAACAACAAAAAAACATTCTTTCCCCAGCAATCCAATAATGACAACATCCAGCAATACCCCTGAGTTCTTCCCTCTTTCTTAAGTTTCACATCCAATCCATTATCATGACCTCCTATTTCTACCATGTAAAAATATCTCAAATCCAATTCATTATCATGACCTCCTATTTCTACCACCTAAAAATATCTCAAATATGTCCACTCCTCTCCATTCCACTAATGTAAGTCATTGTCCCCTAAATTACTGCATATCCACTAGCCAATCTATTTCTGCTTGTCCCAGTATTTTCTTCTGTATACAGCAGGGTAATTTTTTTAAAATGTAATTCATATGATGCTACCTGCTGAACAAAATCTTTTCATATTTTAAAAAAATCTTTATTGTTCAAAGTATTACATATGTTCCCTTTTTCTCCTCATTGACTCTTTTCTAGCCCGTCCCCGTCCCCCATCCCAGGCCTTCACCACCCTATTGTCTGTGTCCATGGGTTATGCATATATGCATACAAGTTCCTCTATCTCTTCCCAACCACCCTTCCACCCCCACTCCCCCGCCGCCACCTTCCCTCTGAGATTCAACAGTCTGTTCCATGCTTCTTGTCTTGGGATTTATTTTGTTCATTAGATTCCACATATGAGTGAGATCATGTTATACTTGTCTTTCTCTGACTGGCTTTGTTTGCTTAGCATAATACTCTAGGTCCCTCCATGCTATCTCAAAAGGTAAGAAAGCCTTCTTTTTTACTGCTGCATAGTATTCCGTGGTATAAATGGAATACTGGGTCAAATGGCAGTTTGATATTTAATTTTTTGAGGAAACTTCATACTGTTTTCCATAATGGCTGCATCAGTCTGCATTCCTACCAGCAGTGTACTAGGGTTCCCTTTTCTCCACATTCTCACAAGCACTTGTCATTTGTAGATGGTGGCCATTCTATCAGGTGTGATACCTCCTTGTCGTTTTAATTTGCATCTCTCTGATGATCAGTGACTTTGAGCATTTTTTCATATGTCTCTTGGCCATCTGTATGTCCACTTTGGAGAAGTGTCTATTTAGGTCCTTTGCCCATTTTTTAATTGGACTGTTTGTCTTCCTTTTGTTGTTGTATGAGTTCCTTATATATTTTGCATATTAATCCTTTATCAGATGTATCATTGCCAAACATGTTCTCCCATACAGTGGGCTCCCTTTTTGTTTTGTTGATGGTTTCTTTTGCTGTGCAGCTTTTTATTTTGATGTAGTCCCATTTGTTTACTTAGGAGATGTATCGCAAACATATTGCTACGAGAGATGTCTGAGACTTTTTCTTTCTTTTTTATTTTATTGTTTAAAGTATTACATATGTCTCCTTTTTCCCCCGACTGACACTCCCCCCCCCCCAAGATGTCTGAGATTTTGCTGCCTTTGGTTTCTTCTAGTATTTTTATGGTTTCACAACTTACATTTAAGTCTTTTATCCATTTTGAGTTTATTCTTGTGTATGGTATAAGTTCATGGTCTAGTTTCATTTTTTTGCATGTATCTGTCCAATTTTCCCAACACCATCTACTGAAGAGACTGTATTGACTCCATTGTGTGTTCTTGCCTCCTTTGTCAAATATTAATTGAACATAATAGCTTGGGTCGATTTCTGGGTTCTCTGTTCTGTTCCATTGGTCTATATGTCTGTTCTTGTGCAAGTACCAGGCAGTTTTGATTACAGTGACTTTGTAGTAAAACTTGACGTCTGGTATTGTGATTCCTCCAACTTTGTTCTTCTTTCTCAATACTGCTGAGGCTATTCAGGGTCTTTTTTTGTTTCCATATAAATTTTTGGAGTATTTGTTCTAGATCTGTGAAATATGCCATTGGTATTTTAATAGGGATTGCATTGAATCTGTAGATTGCTTTGGGTAGTATGGACATTTTAATGATGTTAATTCTACCAATCCATACACATGGTATATTCTTCCACTTGTTTATATCTTCCTCTAGCTCTTTTTTCAATGTCCTGTAGTTTTCCAAGTACAAGTCTTTTACCTCCTTGGTTAAGTTTATTCCTAAGTATCTTAATTTTTTTGTTGCAGTGATAAATGGGATTGTTTAGTTTCACTTTCTAAGAATTCTTTCTTGGTGTACAAAAATGCCATCGATTTCTGGGTGTTAATTTTGTGTCCTGCTACATTGCTGAATTCATTTATTAAATATAGTAGTTTTTTGGTGGCGTCTTTAGGATTTTCTATGTACAATATCATATCATCTGCGAATAATGAGAGTTTTACTTCCTCCTTTCCAATTTGGATGCCTTTTGTTTTCTTCTTGTCTGATCACTGTGGCTAGGAATTCTAGTACTATGTTGAATAACAGTGGTGAAAGTGGACATCCCTGTCTTGTTCCTGTTCTTAGGGAAAATGCTTTTAGTTTTTGCCCATCGAGTATGATGTTGGCTATAGCTTAGTCATATATGGCCTTTATTATGTTGAGGTGTGCTCCCTCTATTCCCACTTTGCTGAGTTTTTATCAAAAATGGGTATTAGGTTTTGTCAAATGCTTTTCCTGCATCTATTGATATATCATGTGATTTCTGTCTTTCAATTTGTTTGTGACATATCACATTTATTGATTTATGAATACTGTACCAGCCTTGCATCCCTGGAATAAATCCCAATTGGTCATGGTGTATGATCTTTTTAATATATTGCTGGATTCAATTTGCTAATATTTTGTTAAGGATTTTAGCATCTATGTTCATCAGGGATATTGGCTCTTTTAGTATTTTGTAGTCCAAACTCCTTATCACTGTGTATAAGACCTATAGCCATTCTCTGCTCTTGTTCATATTACTCCAACTTTTCATTTTCTCAAACACATTAAACTCTTCACAGCATCAGGCCCTTTGCATTCTGTTCCCTCTATGTGAAACATCTCATTCTCTCTCCCTTACTTTATGTCCATGTCAGGGATATTGGCTCTTTTAGTATTTTGTAATCCAAACTCCTTATCACTATGTACAAGACCTATAGCCATTCTCTGCTCTTGTTCATATTACTCCAACTTTTCATTTTCTCAAACACATTAAGCTCTTCACAGCATCAGGCCCTTTACATTCTGTTCCCTCTATGTGAAACATCTCATTCTCTCTCCCTTACTTTATGTCCATGTCTCTTCAGTGAGGCCTTCCCTTACACCTAAGTAGATCTTTTCCATTTTTACTTTAGCACAAGTATAATCCAAGAAGGCAGGGGAAGATTTCTGGTTTTTCACTACTGCATATACACCCCAAATATAAACAGTAACCATAAAGAAGTATTTATTAAAAATATACAAAACTTTAAGGAAGACATGTTCATTCAGCATTTCACAGATTCGTCTGCTCTTCCTTAAAACTTTCTTACTGTAGTAGTCCATGGGATGAGCTTGACTAGGTTGGGGGAAGGTTGACAACCTCAAATTATACACAAAATTTCGTTTAACTATGTTTTCTAAACAGATGTCCAGTGTGTATGCCAGAATCTCAAAGGAATCCAAAACCTAAGAGGTTAGAAGGAGATAAATGATAAATTCCGGTTTCATCACTTAACAAGATAAACTCAAATTCAACATACAATTCTTGAAACAAAATGAAGAAGAGATGTAATTTTTTTAAAATCTAAGTCCTATAATTTATCAAATCCCAATGAAATCTGGTGTATGGTATGAACTTTAAAAAAGATCTCTGAGTCAAACTTATTATATCCTGATTTTTTAGGTCATGCCTATATGTATGCAACCCATCAGACATAAATTCCTTACACAGAGGTAAAGTAGGGAAAAGAAAAATGAAAATGCATCTATCACAGAAAAGACTATGGAAAAATGAAACATATATGAGGAAAAACACTGGAAATGCAAAGTCTGTCACCCATTTAAAATTTTAATTGGCCATCTAGATGCCTTAAAGAACCAAGCACGATGGATCTCAAATCTCCCAAAGAATATAAAAGAAATCAATTCCAGTGTCAAAATCATGAAGCAACTAATTTCAAGTCTTTGCGCTACTTTCTTAAGGTTGTGGTTAGAGTCTGAAAATCCAATCCAATCACTTCAGGTAGTGAGAATACCCAGATAGTAAGTGATTTGTTCAAGGTCACAAAGCCAGCTAGAGACAGGACTGGAACTTGCCTCCCATATTTAGTGCTCCTTACACAAATCTCTCATGCTCTTTTACTGCTCCATCAAAATACTTAGCATGAATTCCCAAAATACTAAGATTCTAACCGTGGGACTTGGTTAAGGAAAAAAATAGACCAAAACTAGCACAATGTAATATAAAAAGAGAGACATTTTTAAATATTACACTACATAAAGTCATTAAGTGTGACATTTTTCACAGTGTATGGTTTTTCAACTGTGTATAAGAAAGTGTCTAATTAAGGCAAGATTATTTTTATAGTTTCTTATAATTCTTTAGGGATTCAGGAATTACAAATGAAAATAATCCCTACTCCAGAATAACAAACCTGACATTTATTTGTATTAAGTTTATAATTTTCAGTGCATGAGGCTCTGTTTCCTATTTTAATCCTATCACTAATGAGTAGTTCTTATAATTGAACAAATTTTAAGAGAAAGACAAAATGGTTTATGTTTAATTCTTGTCACTTTCCCCCCATTAACTTAATGTGTTATTCAAATAGTCTAACAAGATATTGCTCAACACAAATGATCTAAAAGATTTTTTCAGCCTCATTAATAGGGTACATTGTTTATAACCTTCAACAAAGGAACAGTTAGTACTAGAAATTTTTATCAAATTATTACACATTCAAAGTTTGTAAGAAGCTTTAAAACATTTCCCAGCATAGAGGTTTTAAGCAAAAGCTAAGAAACATACTTATTAGCGTGGTAAATAGCATACCTTCCCTAATCTTTAAAAAATAAAATAAATTATTTCTGGAAAAAAATATTTTTAAACCTCTGAATATTTTCTTGTGCAGCAGATAGCAAAATTTCTTACAATTAAATCCTATAAAGACAGATTTTTCTCCCCCTGAGTTCTGCTCCTTTCTGGTGTGGAGCATAATTCTATAAAGTGTTAGCTATTCATATTTGCTTTGTGTATTGCCATACTGTCTCCATAAACAAACCCTTAAAGTCAGAACATACCTTAAGATGTTTGACAGTTGTAGTAATGTAAAATTGTGTGTCTGTGTGCCCATGATACCAACTTCAAGAATCTTCCTATTTCTCTTAAGTGGCTGTGTCTCAAGACATTATTATACATAAAACTATTTACTATGTGAAGGAGAAAATCCATATATAACTCAAAACAAATAATTTAGAATATCCAGTCTTCATAAGAACTTTGGGCAAAACAATCACATGAACTGTGAAAGTAAGAAAGAGCTGAGCCCAGCTGGTGTGTCTCAGTGGTTGAGCATCGACCTATGAACCAGGAGGTCACAGTTCGATTCCAGGTCAGGGCACATGCCGGGGTTGCTCTTTCACTGATCCCCAGTGTGGGGAGTGCAGGAGGCAGTCAATCAGTGATTTTCTCTCATCACTGATGTTTCCATCTCTCTCTCTCCCTCTCCCTTCCTCTCTGAAATCAATAAAATATATTTTTTTAAAAAGAAAAAAGAATTGAGAGGTGCCAAGGAATAATGATAAGGAAGAGAGACTCTGTTCACTAACAAGTTATTTAATTTCTCTGCTTATCAAGTTCCTAGTTAAAAAACAAAAATAATATCCACTTCAGAGTTGTTGCAAGGATCAAATGAATTCCTCCATGAAAATTACTTGCCTGGTAAAAGAAACATAATAAGCACTCAATAAATGCCAGCTCCTTCCTCCTTCAGTTTTGGGCCCTCTGTTCTTTGTTCCTAAACTCATTCCCCAAGATGACTCAGCCTTCTCACAACTTTTATTAACAAAATGCTGAAAATGATTCCATCAATCAAAGCCCTGATGTGTAGATGCATGCCCACAGTGTGAGGAGCTATCTGTCCCCTGCCCCCAAGCAAGACACTTAGGTGATGAAAAAGAGACCCAGACACCTTAACTTCACTGTAAGAACCAGCACTTAGGTGGACAAATCTCCACCTGTTTCCAACCATCTCCTGGAGATTTCCATTGCCATCTCAAAATGCCGACATCAAACTCATTATCTCTTCTAAAAATTGGGCCCTCTTCCAGCCCCTTTTCTAA
Organism: Myotis lucifugus; assembly: GCF_000147115.1. Classification (NCBI taxonomy): domain Eukaryota; kingdom Metazoa; phylum Chordata; class Mammalia; order Chiroptera; family Vespertilionidae; genus Myotis; species Myotis lucifugus. The sequence goes on along the minus strand of NW_005871059.1, from coordinate 10,459,542 downwards.
TTGTGAGTGGGGTCCAACAGAGACTAATCCTTGTCCTAGTCTTCTTTCATCTTAATATCATCTAAATATCACCAAGTCTACCTTCATTATCTCTACTCTATCTCTAGCTTCATTTTCTGTCCTTCTGCCACCACAAGTCCAATCTCAGCACTAGTGATATTTTGGGCCAGATAATTATTTGCTGGGGGGTTGTCCTGTGCATTGTAGGAAGTTTAGCAGCATCTCTCCCTCTTATCCACCAGATGCCAGTAGAACTGCTCCCTCGCCCCAGTTGTGGCAACTGCCCCCCGCAGAGGATAAAATAATTGTCCTCACCAATGCCTCCCCTCCTCCTATATTTGAGTACCATGGTCTAGATCACCACTTTGTACAAGCACTTAGAATCAGTCCCCAAATTCATCTCCAGTTTCTTCCCTCTAACTCCTGTTCTACTCATCTCCTAAAGACTTCCCAAAGCACTGCTTTTATGTGTCATTTCTCTTATATCTACAACTACCTGTTGCCTTCACAGTTCAAAGCTCTCCACCCAGCCTTGATAATCTGGCCTCAATTAAACATTATCCCACAAAGCATCTCACATAGTGACTACTCAGAAGCCCTTCAATAACAGACCTGTTTGTTCATCCAGCCCCTCCTTTCCTATTCCTCTGCTGTCACCCTAGTTTGGATGCCCATTACCTAGCATCCATTTCAGACCACTGCACCAGCCTCCAAGCCCAGCCTCTACTCTCTTCCTCACTCAAAGTAAAAAACTACCAGTGAGCGCCACTGCCTATTGAAACATGAAATCTTCCATCTGTTCTTATAATCTTTCCTAATATGGTCTAATTCTATTTTTCATTACCCGGAAAACATACTCTACCTTGGGTACAAGCTATCTGCTAGTCCTTGGAAAGGCTCCTACACTTTCCACCTTTGGTCATGTTTTTTCTCTGCCTGGAAGTCCTCTTAATCCCACCGCCCTTCCTCCACACTAAACTCCCTCAGAACTAAGAAGCCTCTCCTGATCATACTTCCTTTGTACCTCTCCTATGGTATTCATATTTTGCTTTATGGTATTCATATTTTGCTTTATGTAATTTACAAGGTCCCTGAGAGCTTCTTACCCTATTGATACTGTGCAATGCCCAACCAGTGTTAGGTAGGTAACTCAACAGTATGTGAGTTTCCCCAAATGCTTCCCACTTAGAAAGCAATGGAGGGCTATGTTTTCAATCTCAAACTCCCTTACGCCAATTAAGTTCACATTCCCTCGCTTTTGTCTCACATTTTATGTCTTAAGCCAATTTTTAGATAAACTGCCTTCAAGATACCCAGAATGCCACTGCAATATATGTTACTGGAAGAATTCCACTGTAGGGATTTCTTATAGCTTCCAACTTGTAATTAAATCCTGAATATTTATGCTATTTAAGCTTTCTCTTTATACAAAAAGGCAATAGATATTTTTCAATGTTAATAAAATTAAGCAAAACATGAAAATAAGTGGATTGAATTAAACATATTTTAAGCAAAGGTTAACAAATTTGTCTATCTGAAATAATACATTTAAAATCCTAAATAAATGAGTCAGTTTATTTCCGCTCCCCCCAGCCCAAAGACATAACCATGGGTGGGGAATAGCCGGCCCTTGGGTCATGTAAGGCCCGAGAAATCATTTGGTCTGGCCCTGCCAAGGCAACCGTAGGTGGGATTCAAAATTCAATAAACCTAGGAGCTTTTCTCATAGCAACATAAGTTTATATTAAGTTAATTATATTAAGCGAATGATGTTATCAATATCCAAATGGCCCTTAGCAGAAAAATGGTTCCCCACCCAGGACATAAACCAAAATATAACATGGGAAGTTTCTCCTTAATTTTAGTTCCTAAGTGAGTTGAAAGTATGTTTTATTTCTACAAAAAGACCAGGTTCTGACCAGACCAAAGCCATATGAAGAGAGTATATACCCCACACTGCAACTAACAGTCTTTAGAAAGGTCAGCAAACTATAGGCCCTGTTTTGTGTGCCCCTGAGGTAAGGCTGGTTTTTACATTTTTAAAGGCTTATAAAAAACAAAGAAGAATATGCGACAGAGACTGTGGCAGCCAAAGCCTAAAACTCCCTGTTCAGCAACATGAATTTGAGACTCCTAGCTATGTAAGACACCCAACTTTTCCTCCCAAGATTTTAAAAAAGCAATATAAAACATACAAGATTATGCAAAAAAGATAGAATTCATTCATCTTAGCCACCGTTACTGCACAGGTAACTTCTAAATTTTATACTTCCCAGAATTTTTGTTTGGAAGAACTTGACTCTCATGGTATATGCTTGAAGAGTGGAGGTGCCTGGCCCCAAGTGACAGCGTCGGTTAACAACAGAATGGTGTCCAAGACCCAGGCCTCAAACCTGAGCCAGTGCTCTCTGCACCTTAACTACGCGTCGGGCTTTTAAGTTTTGGAGATTTTGATAACTAGTTTCAACCATCATAAAGATGAAAGCTAAAAACCTGTTCCTGATTTGCTATGTAGACAGACTCTTACTAGCAGTCATGAATCATTAAACAGTTAACATCCATGCCCACCACGTCCATTAGATAAGACCTTCTAGGAAGCCTTTTATTTTAAAAACGGATGTGATAGAGAAAGCTTCAAACTCGCTCGGCTTACTCCTCTAGGACTGCGGATGGAGGCGAATAGACACCTCCGACCCCCAGCTGCTCAACACTCACCTCCCACCCCAAATCCACAAGTTCCACCAGATGCCGATCGGAAACCTGTCCCGTTCACACCAGCCGCACGTTCTCTAGTTAACTGCAAGTTCTTCTTGTGAACTACTCGCTAGGAGTTCCCATTTGTTAATCTCTCTAAGAATTTCACTTCTTTGGGGGGGAAAAAACCCTGCTTCTTCGATTTCCAGATCTATAAGATCCACTTCACCGTGTCTGCTCGGTTAATTCAAGAATGAACAAAAAACATTTTGCCTCTCCGGATGACAGGACTACTCTGCGCGACCCGAAGAGCTGTGTATACACAACAAGGCTTGGGACTCAGACATGGCAACCACCCCCGAGTCTTCACCTGAAGTTGCTCTTCCAGGCTGGACATGACAGGTTCCGAGGGGCGGCCGCGAGAGATGCTAATAAACAGACCCCCGCCCCCACCGCCTCTTTGCCTGACTCTTCTCCCCCGAGAGCGACCCCCTTCCCCTCGACCGCGGCCGGCGGAGCGCGGGGCCCGGGCACCTGCGGCCCCCGCCCGGGGACGGTGCAGCCGGGGGCGAGGAGGGGTGAGGTGTGTGTCTGGGGGGGAGGAGGGGGAGACCTGCCCACCGCCGTCCGCCCAGGACACGGCACCCAATTCCCACCCGCGGAGGCAAGGGGCAGGAGGCCCGAG
>NW_005871059.1:10445560-10455182 GCF_000147115.1 Myotis lucifugus | reverse complement strand
TCTCCTCATCCAGACACGAGCACTGGGGTGTCCCCCCCCTCTGGTTTTAAGCCCATGTTTCCCTGAGAACACCTGCTGACTGAGGGAAACGGACGAGTTTTCTTTGCACAAAAGTCGTCCCTGGCATCAAGAACTCGGTGCTATCAGTTTACACCATCAGCTCCATAAACCCCCATTTCTCTCTCGGAAAACCGCTTGCACGGCTCTGTGGGTCCCCGACGGAGGGAATTCTGAAGGTATCTCAAGTAGAAAATCTTAACAAGAGTTTATACCTAACAAATACGAAGTATCTCAAAAGCAGCAGCTAAGGCAGAAGGATCCGGATTTTCCAGTTTGGGTTTTTATTTTTCTTCTACATGTTGCTCCCCAGAGGGCTGATCCTGCAAATTATTATTCTGAAATTCCAAAATAAAAAAGCAATGTAAAGCCAAGCTGCTTTTTTTTTTTTTTTTTTTGGTAACTCTCTGGCAGCAAAACCTGATGTGCCTCATTTGGAGGCAAAAATCCTAACTCACATGAGACTATTTGCAGTCTTTATATATGCCCCTTAGTGTCAATATTTATTCATTTTACTATAGGCTTTAATTATATATATATATATATATATATATATATATATATATATATATATATGTGTGTGTGTGTGTGTGTGTGTGTGTGTGTGTATGCATGCACACACACTGTTATAGGCATTGTGTTACCATTCTTTGTTTAAAAAGGATGAGGGACTGTGGAGCTGTGAATATTTTCTAACTGAATAGTAGCATTTTATATAGACGCAAATATCACATGCCATTAAGCACACATTTCCCCATCTCTAACATTTTCAGTTTGCCACAGAGATACCTACCTGCACACCCAACAGGGCACCTGCCAAGGGTGGTCAGAGCCCCACAGGTGGCCTGTCTCCCACAGGTACAAATGGGAGGAGCGCAGTGGAGTAGGGACTGGTTCACAGTTGTCTTCAGCGCCGTTTCCTCCACCTCCTTTCCCAGGCACTGAAGGTCTCCCTTCCTGCCACCTAAACTACTCTTGCCCACGGACCTTTGCGTGGCTTGTTCTCTGACACCACTCAGGTCCCTGTTCACATATCACCTCCTCAAAGAGACCTCCCCTCGACACCTAATCTAAGATAACCCACGACCGCACGCTAGCCCCTATCTGAATTATTTTCCTGTAGAGCACTTTTTACTACCTGACATTAAAGTATGTATCCATTTATATTTTTAATAGCTAATAATTACGGAGTACTTACTGTGTTTTAGGCACTGTTCTAAACTTTACACTAATTACTGCATTAATCACAACAACCCTAGGAAGTAGACGCTATTAGTATTTTTATTTGACAGATGAGGAAACTGAGGCACAAATGGGATAAGTAACTTATAAGTCACATTGTTATTAAGTGTCTGGATCTGGGATTCAAGATCCAGACAGTCTCAACTCCAAAATCACTATAGTGCCATTCTTACTTGTTCAATTAAGTCTCTCCAGCTACCATCCCTGCATTTACCAGAAAATATTTGTTCATTGCCTGCCATCGCTCCAAGGCCTAGTATGTGGCATGTAGTACTCATCAAGAGTTTGTTGAATGAATAAATCAACAAATGTGTGATGAGCCAGTCAAGACCATCATCTCCTAGTGTGGCTCCTTTAACTCTGCAAGCTCCAGCTCCATCCTCCGTGGCAACCTGAAATAATTATAGGATTGCTTCACTTCCAAGTTCTGGGATTCTGACATTCCCTTCTCAGTCCATATGAGCTACCCTTTTACTCTCGCCTCCCATTCCTCAAATAAGCCTGCTCATTATAACCTTCAGGTTCTCCTCTCTATCCAACACATAATTCATGTATCGAAAAATACCCTTGGAGCACCTTGTGCCAGTGTGAAAGGAACCGCAAGATCTTCTCCTCAGGGAGCACTCACTCCAGAGTTCTCCCTGTCAGCCATGCCAAGCACCCTCTGCAGCACTCCGAATCCTCCTTGTACTGTCCTTCCTCCCCGCTCCCAATTCCTTGCCAAAGGTGAACACTGAATTGGCCACATGCGTTACAGGATGTTGAGTGGTTCTCTTCCTGTGGTCCTATTGCTCTGTGAGGCTTTCCTAGGACAGAGTAGGAGTTTTCCTGTTGATGACCAAGCCCAACTTGAGGACAAAAAGTACCACATGTTCTAAAGAAAAACAATCAAATCAGAACACCGACCCCCCCCCCCCCCAGGTAAGGGCTTATTAGAAGCAACCGGATGGGCCCTACAGCTAGCAACCACAGCCTCAGCCCCATTGACCCAATCCCCAGGTGGGGAGGAGCCTGGATCTGTGTCAGCTCAACACCAGACTGAGTTTCTGAGAGCCCTTCTAGACAAACACATCCTCCGTGGAGGCAGGAGCTCAAAAAATCAGGGAGGCCTGGATGAAGGGGAGACCTTCTGGGCCCCTGGCTGGATACTGGGTGGGCTTGGTGCTGGAGGGTTTGACAGTTTCACAAGTGAAAGAGATTTTTCTCTACATCTGTCACTTAAATTGATATTTCCAGGTTTGAAGGGAAAGAAATGATTTAACACATGGGCTCTTTGAGGTCAAGTCTATTTTCTTTCCTTTACATTTCTAGACATGTCAATTTTAAAAAGTGACATCATGAGAAAGCTATTTTAAAACACATGTTCTATATTATATAGCTACACATTTAAAGATGTTGGTTTTCAGGTAAGATCAAACAGTTGGTTACTGCCCGCAAATATCAACTGTTTTTTAATTGGAAATCTTTAAGTTTTAAAAATAAACTACATACAGTAAAATGTATTGTTTCTGATACACACTTCTATGAGTTTTGACAAACGTATATAGTCATGTAACCACCACCAAAAGCAAGATGGGGAACCATTCTGTGTCCCCCAAATTCCTTTCTGCTGCCCCTTTGTACTAACTCTGCCCTCTACTCTCAGCCCCTAGCAACCACTTTTTTCTTTTTCAATACCTTTTGCCTTTTCCAAAATGTACTTGTAAGTGAATTACACATTTTTTATTTAAAAACTTTTTTTGTTGTTGAGATGTAATTGACTTATAACATTATGTTAGTTTCAGGTGTACAACATAATGATTTGATATTTGTATATATTGCAAAATGATCACCACACTAAGTCTAGTTAATATCTATCACTACACATAGTTATAATTTTTTTCTTGTGATGAGAACTTTTTAAGATTTACTCTGTTAGCAATTTTCAGCTATGCAACTTAATATGAATCATTTCTTTTCCTCTTTTGGAGTCACCCTAAAGGACATAATCAATTAACTTTAAAAAATACTGTGTAGCCTCCAAAAACTGTATGCGGCAATCTTTATACTACACTGCCAATGGTATCTATTTTCATTACCTAAATCAAAGAGAATCATAAAATTATCATTTTTGTCGACGTTGCAGTTGTAAATTGGTGGTTTAATAATGAGATAGAAAATGCCAGGTAAACTTAAAATCCCATAAGATCCCATGAGGTTCATCAGGAGCAAAGGCATAGAAATCTTAACAAAATTGTTGGCACAGTAAAAGGAAATCAACTCTTTATATAAATAGAATTTTCAGGAGAGATGAACCAAAATGAAAAGCACTTTTCTCTAAATAAAAATCAAACCAACAGATATTTATTACTTACACTATATAAGGCAGTTTTTCCTCTAAGTTTCCTTTGTAAACACTTTTAATTTAGTGTGCTTCTACTATTCTGAATTTTTAACATGGAGAAAGTCAAATGGTTTCCCTATTCTTCATTATACTAAAGCATGCAGAGGTGGTTGTAGAAAACGCTGAAGCACGCTGCTTGCCATTGGCACTGTTTTCTAAAGCAAAACTTTGCACGTGGGCAGAGTCATCTCCAAACACTTCAACTTCTTAAACTATTAATTTAACAAAAATAAAACAAAGTAATCTGTCCTTTATTCTACTTCTATAACCTATATTAGTATTTGTTATCCTCCCATCACCTGGCCATGAAAATATTTTAGTGTCATGGATTCTATAAGCTTCCATGGTGCTTAAGAGCTAGAAGTTTTCTGCTTTGTGAAGTATTGTTCGATTTTAATCCTAAATCATACTTTGCTGTTGTCAATATTTCACTTTCCAAGGATACTTGGAGGTTATCTCTGTACAATCTTAAAAACTAAAAATGTGTAAACATGAATATAAACCAATCTTAATGGCTACAGCAATAGGAAGGTATCCAATTGCAATGGAAACAGAATAGTTCTAGTTTCCATTACAAAAATTGCTAACAGAGTAAATCTTAAAAAGTTCTCATCACAAGAAAAAAATTGTAACTATGTGTAGTGATAGATATTAACTAGACTTAGTGTGGTGATCATTTTGCAATATATACAAATATCAAATCATTATGCTGTACACCTGAAACTAGAATACACTTGGATTGAAGCCTGATTTTGGCAATTATTAGCCAAGTAATCTAGGGCTAGTTTAAACTCCCAAGCTCAGTGCCTTCTTCAGTAAAATGGGATACTTTATTTGGCCAGTGCAAGAACCAGAGAAAATGAATAATGAATGAAAAATATTGCTATTTAATTGGTGTTTTACTAATGGCAGCTATTATCAATGACAAACATGATCAGTTAAAATCTAGATTGTTTATATTTGTTCTTGTTCTTTGTTCAAATAATTCAAACAATCAGGGAGGATATTCTTTAAGATATAAATAATTATTTTAAACATATCATTATTAGTTATCACATCCATTTCCCCTTAGGCTTAAGCTGTTGCCATACTGTAAATACTATGGACAAAGAAAGCCTGGCCTGTGGCTAGTGATTTTGGGTACATATAGCAAGTGTAATAACCAATACCAATTTAGTGCTTAAATCAACTTATTTCTTTAAAAAATAATAAAAATATAGGTATATGATTTTATTGATTTCAGAGAGGAAGGGAGAGGAAGAGAGAGAAACATCAATGACGAGAGAGAATCATTGATTGGCTGCCTCCTGCATGCCCCCTACCAGGGATCAAGCCCGAAACCTGGGCCTGTGCCCTGACCGGGAATTGAACCATGACCTCCTGAGCCACACTGGCCAAGCAACTTATCTCTTTTTTTTTTTTTTAAATAATTATTTCAATACAGGTATGTAAGTAGTTGGATCAAATATTTTAAATACTATAAGTGGCTTTTTAATTTTCTCTAATGAATATAATCTTCCTCAGTAGCAGCATGGGTTGAATTTAATTTTGTCAATTATCTTAGGATCTTTCTGGTAAAGTGTAATCATTTAAGTAATTTAGTCTCCCACTTAAATGCTCAGCCTTTCATATTGCATACTCTTTCCCCTGGCCTTCTCCCAGATGTCATGGAGGGGTTTATGGGGGGTGGGAGATAGAGACAGCTTGCATGATTTCTTGACTGTGAGAGAGAAGGGGCCTCAAATCTACAGGATTCCTTGTACTGTCCTCTGGTTTCACTGTAAGGGGGCTGGTGTAGCGTAAGTCTATGATGAGGCATCCTTAGAGTTAGCTGGTCCAGTTTGCCCTTTAAGGACATCAGGCTGGTATCACAAAATCACTTGTAGCCTTTAACCTCTAATCATTAAGTCTGCATTTGATGGACTGTCATTCACCAGTCTTTCCATTAGTAGTTCCACTGCTCCATATAGGAACTTGCAGGGGTGAGCACGGGGGTTGCTTCTTAGAATTGAGATTTTGGTCTAGGCAGGTGGTTTGGTTATCTATTGTTGCATAACATATTATCTCAAAATGAGTGGCACAAAACATGATTTTGTGGGTCTTGGATTTGGGAAGGGCTTGACCAGGCCCTTATCTTTTATGTGCAGTCATTTCAATGCATTCTATTGAATATAGGTGTTATGAAGGCCAGACTAGATTTAATGGGAGGAGAATTATTTATATTCCACCTCCTAATGGAAGTGTCCACTGTTTTTCATTATAATGAATAAATTATATAAAATGACTTGTCTTTTTAAACCATATATACTATAACTGACAAAAAATGAGTACAACTAACTAGAGCAGGGGTCCTCAAACTTTTTAAACAGGGGGCCAGTTCACTGTCCCTCACATCATTGGAGGGCCGGACTATAGTTTAAAAAAAACTATGAACAAATTCCTATGCACACTGCACATATCTTATTTTGAAGTAAAAAAACAAAATGGGAACAAATACAATATTTGTATTTGCATGTGGATAACTGACAAAAAATGAGTACAACTAACTAGAGATATATTTTAGGTTGGGTTTCTTTTTGTCACTCAATCTCACATCTTGCTGTTGTTGGCATTTTACTATTGCCAAGGTTATATTTAAGTCTCCAAATTAACCTTTTCTATTTATCATGGGAATGATTCATCTATAAAACTATTTGGGCTGTGGGTTTTGTGGTTTGTTTGTTTTTTTTTGTCAACTTTATCAGTTTCTTCCTAGATTATTGGTGTAGTCAGATTTTTTTCTTGTTGAATGATTTTTTTTCCCCTCATAAATTTATCCATTGCATTGATATTTTAAAATTGACATCAATCTTCTTTAATGTGCCTTATGTAACTATTTTAAAGACAGACCATAATTAAGTTTCAAGATAGAAGACAAGTTTAATTACCTTCTTGGATTATTTAAAATAGATTTATACTGCCTTTAATTTTTTAAAAAAATCTCATTGTGAAAATGTTCTGCTTGAACAGTAGCAAAGCTGGTTTTACCAAGATAAGTTATTTCAGCTAAGAGCTAAAAAATTTACTGTATGCTACTTCCTGTGGCATATAATAAAGAAACTCATAAAGGTCAGTTCAACAAGAAGTCAATAAGCACACTCAGATTCCTTCTCAATGGGCCCAGGATCCACGCTACCCATGTTTCCTGGAACAATATTTTGATTTAAAGACACAAAGTTATTTTACCAAAGTAACTCAATAAACCAGGTAAGTCACTCAAAGAGAATAATTTTCAAAGGATTATTTATGAGAAAGGTAGTCATTAAAAAAAGTATTATATGTACAGAGAGAAATAAGAAAAATAGAGAAATGTAGCTAAGGAGTCAAAACCACAAGTTTCCCTGAAATTGCCTGAAAACAAAAATGAAGTTGGTTGTTTAGTTTGACTTAGTATTTGTTGTTGTTGGTTTTATTTATAAAATTTGGAACCCTTAAAAAACAAGGAGTTGCTTTAATTTTTACCTTAATCTGCAGACTGGCACATATCTTGCATGTGAGGTTAACTTAAGACATGCTCCCTCATGAGCCAGGTCATTTCAAGTGAGCAGACTAAGGAGTAGTTACAGTGATTTTGTTGTAAGAGTGCCTATGAATAATTGGCTTCCACAAAATTTAGTATCATATTTTCTTTTATGAGTACAATTCACTAACTTCTTTCATCCTCTTTTCTTTTTTGTTTTGTTCCCTTCTGATCTCTCCCTTCCTTCCTTTCATTTGTCAACTAGAGGCCCGGTGCACAAAAATTTGTGCACTCAGGGGGGAGGGGAGGGTCCCTCAGCCCGGCCTGTGCCCTCTCACAGTCTGGGACCCCTCAGGGGATGACCACCTGCTGGCTTAGGCCTGCTCCCCGGGGGATTGGGCCTAAGATGGCAATCAGACATCCCTCTGGCAGCCCGGCAGCCCTTGAGGGATGTCCACTTGCCAGCGGGGAGCAGACCTAAGCTGTAGTCGGACATCCTTAGCGCTGTTGAGGAGGCAGGAGAGGCTCCCACCACCACCGCTGTACTGGCAGCCATCAGCCTGGCTGTGGCTGAGCAGAACTCCTCCCATGTGAGAGTGCCCTGACCACCAGAGGGCAGCTCCTGCATTGAGCGTCTGCCCCCTGGTGGTCAGTGTGTGTCATAGTGACCAGTCATTCCTAGTCCTTCTGCTGTTAGGGTCAGTTTGCATATTACCCTTTTACTATATAGGATAGAGGCCTGGTGCACAGGTGGGGGCCGGCTGGTTTGCCCTGAAGGGTGTCCCGGATCAAGGTGGGGGTCCCGCTTGGGTGCCTGGCCAGCCTGGATGAGGGGATGATGGCCTTTTGCAGCTGGTCACACCCCCTTCAGGGTGGGGGTCCCCACTGGGGTGCCTGGCCAGCCTGGGTGAGGGGCTGAGGGCCGTTTTCAGGCTGGCAGGTGACTGAAGCTCCCAACCTCTCCTTTTTTTTCTTTTTTCTTTTTATTCTGGGATTTATTTACCTTCTATGGCTGTCACTGGAACTGAGAGCCAGCTTTAGCTCTGAGAATCGGCTCCAGCTTTGAGATCTCAGCTGCTGAAAGCAGGTATCTGGATTTGTTTGGCTTCTATAATTGAAACACTGTTGCAGCTCCAGCTCTGAGGCCCAGCTGGCTGAAAGCAGGTTTCTGGGGTTTTTTTAGCTTCTATAATTGCAACATTGTTTCTTAGAGTGCAGCTCAGAGGCTGGCAGCGGCAGGCGGGGAACCTTGGCTCCCTCCATCACTGGAGCAAGCACCCTCCTGTTCGCTTCAGCTGCCTGGCTGCTGGCCGCCATCTTGGTTGGCAGTTAATTTGCATATCGCCCTGATTAGCCAATGGGAAGTGTATCGGAGGTACAGTTAATTACCATGTTTGTCTATTATTAGATAGGATTACTGAATAGTTACTATATGTCAGGCTCTATGCTCAGTCTGAGGATTTGAAGAAAAGATGTCTTGCCTTTAAAGAGGTAAAAAGCTAGTGAGGCTGACATTCACTATGAATGCAATACAGTGTGGTACATGGTTTAAAAGAGAAACAGAATACTCCCAGAATATATAGAAAAGTTGCCCTACACAGACCTGCAGTGGTAAGAAATAAGGTCAGTTTAATCTTTGGCTCTTGACTACTCCTTCAGGAGGGAACCGTATAATGATTATCAATACTTTGGCAGGTAGAACAGGACCTGTGATAGTTAATGAGATTAACGTGATGGCATTTCACATTAAGTCATTGGAGATGGGGAAATGGAGAATGGAACTAGAAGTGATGCTGATGGCAAAAGTAAATGAAAGATAGTGAGGGAAAGTAGGGAAAGGTGAAAGGAAAGTTACCAAAGATGAATAAGTTCCAGTGACCTGCCATACAGCATACATAACAATGCTATATTATGCACCTAAAATTTTTAAATGGTAGAAACTCATGTTCAGTGTCCTTACCATAATAAATTAGAAACAACAACAGCAGCAACAATATTCCCACGATACAAATCCTTGTGCCGGCCAGGCTGAGCCTTGGCAGAGAGCGATGCCTGGTTCTCCATGCAGGCAGACCCCAGAATCAACTTGCCATGTTCCCCTTTGTCATCCCTTCTCCAACGCTTTAATCATTTTGAGAATTTTTTTGAAAATAAGATTGTAACTCGATGTTTCTGAATCTGCTCTAAAAAGATCAACTAGCATTAATGGGATTATTTAATGTGATTAGCTTTGGAATAGGAGAGTCACTGTTTATTTTTTTAGAACCAGGTACTTTTCCGCCTATTTTCTTTCTATTTGTCTTCCTCTCAGTCTAGGACATTCACCAATATGCATTTATTTGATGTTTCAATATATCTCTAACCCTTTAAAGCAGTGATTTTCAACCTTTTTCATCTCATGGCACAAATATTAATTACTAAAATTCTGTGGCACACCCAAC
>NW_005871059.1:10444154-10445460 GCF_000147115.1 Myotis lucifugus | reverse complement strand
TGCCAGACAGCTATTGTTGTGTTGGCTGTTGTCATTATTTTATTTGACAATGTAAGGGAAAAAAGGTCAGTGTCCCTGACTAAACAGCTGAGTATTGTATATTTTAAACATTCTTGTGGCACACCAGTTGAAAATCGCTGTTCTAAAGGTTCAAGAGTTATGCGAGATGTGTAGGGCTTTTAAGACATCCTGAGGGCACTGTACATAACTATAGTCCTGTCATGAAAACAGTTTGGTAAGTTTAGTTCATTTCAAGTAAACATTTATTGATCACCTACTATGAATTAATAACTGTACTATATGCTGAGAACAGAAAGTTGAATAGCATGATCACCATCATTGAGGAATTTATAGTTTCTTAGAGGAGACAAATATACAGGGTATCCCACAAAAATGTATATACACTTTAACAACTGATAGCTCAATCTTGAAAATGAAATGTACTTTAATAAACACTGCCTTTATATTTATTCAAAGTGTAGTGTACATTTGTGGGGGACACCCTACATACTGCATAATTTTTTTCCTTTCCCGTGTTGTACTTTATAACTATGGACCTCCCCCGCCCCCACCCTCCACCTCTGACTTCCAGCTTGGTTTTGTTCCTGGTGTGAGGATGTCTGGTTCTCCTCTAATGGCCTTTGATCCCCTTTTATGTGAACATTTTGCAGTAGCTTGTGAGTTTTCAGACTGCTTACTATGCAAGTTTTGTTTTCCCTTGCTTGGCTGCACAAAAAGATGGCATGCAAACATTTCGCCTCACTTCCAGGGAGGATTTGGAATTAAGCTCTGCTTGCTCTTAAGGAGAACTACATTTTCAGTTTTTAATTAACAAGTTAATTTCTAAATGATAAAAGGCTATTGTGAAAATGGCACAAGAGAAGAAGGCAACATGAAGGGGGACAGGGCTTCAGAGGGATTTTCTGATGAGAGGAGCTTCCCAGAGGGCCCCTGGGAGACTGGGAGTTGATCCTTAGAGAAGCAGCCTAGAGGCTTTGGACCATTGCTCCAGAAAAGCAGGGTGAGTAGACCTCAGAAAGGGCAACCAAGAGGGTCACTGTTTGAGGTCCCAATAGTCACAAGTCTCAGGACCCCTGACTTCACCAGAGAAGCATCTTGCCTAGACACAGGGACCAAACCAGCCATTTCCCTATCTATACCCAGTACTGCCCAGCACAGCGAAGCCCACTCAAGTTTACTCCCCATGTGATCACCCAAGCAGAACCCCCTCCAGTCTTTCAATGAACCAGAATATTTACACATTCAGAGAAAGGGCAAGGGCTTCTACTCATAGTTGGGGGGAGAG
>NW_005871059.1:10441275-10444053 GCF_000147115.1 Myotis lucifugus | reverse complement strand
CTGCTACGCTCTGCTCATCTGCATGCCCATTTGCCACCAATACACTTGTCAGTCCCCATAGCAGTCCCCATTAGATGTAAACTATAAATGTCAACTGATATTCTAAAACCTTTTCAGAAACACCAGTCATTCCTTTCTTTTATGCACCTCTTTACCACATTTTAAAAAATTGTTATTTGTTGAAAGAGAAACATTGATCTGTTCCACTTATTTACGCATTCATTGGTTGATACTTGTACGTGCCCTGATTGGGGATCAAACCTGCAACCTTGGTGTATCAAGACAATGCTCTATCCAACGGAGCTACTTGGCCAGGGCCCTTCTACCATATTTGATTCTGCCTTTCTTATATTATCTGCCTTTTCTCTGAACTGGATCTTGATACTAGACCCACAGCTTTGGTGCTTCTCTTACTTCTGACCTTTGGAATTTGGCTATCCTGTGTGATTTTGACTTTTCCTACTTTTACAGCCTTGGTGTCCCCTGCCCTACATAGAGCCCAGTCCAACACCTACCCCTTGGCCCATGTTCTAATCAGGCTGTGTTCTCCTTTCCCCTCACCAAATGGAAGGGTGAGATTCTGACCCTGTTCCTGAGCCCCAGGACAAAGTCCAGGTTATGACAACACTGTCCTGTTTCCAATTAAACCTACCTGAAAGGGATACCAGTCAAGTTCCTTAGTTACCATGCAAATTAGTTTCCTGACTCATCCCAGCTTTCTGGCAATTTCAGAGGAAAAACTTTTTGTATTCTGCTCCAAAGATAGAAAACCAGGCCCTGGGTGAGCTGATGTGCCAGGTACCTGTGAAAGCTCAGACTTGTGGCTTTCATACACACCTTTACTTGTTCTCTTGAACACTTGATATGGTTTGAAAGGAACTCATTTGCAAGTCCTGAAATGTCACATCCAGCTGATGGGAAGGAGGCTCAGAGGGATTCTATGCACTCACACAAGGTTAAATTACAGATTAACTTTAATGTTACCATACAGCAAATTTGGGGTGTTTTCAGGAGTACATGTCATTTGGCAATGGTATTAAAAAATTATGGGCCCGAATTAAAACTGATGCAAACATATAATATATGCTAAATTAACAATGTTTTATTCAACTAAAAGTCATTTCTAATTACCCATAAACATACTTAACAATACATTTATGATCATTAAAAGCCAGA
The DNA here is from genome assembly GCF_000147115.1 of Myotis lucifugus. Classification (NCBI taxonomy): domain Eukaryota; kingdom Metazoa; phylum Chordata; class Mammalia; order Chiroptera; family Vespertilionidae; genus Myotis; species Myotis lucifugus. Next base: position 10,442,877 of record NW_005871059.1, on the reverse strand, counting down.
TAACAGCAACCAAAAATAAGAATCATCACAGGATAATACTGATGCTTAATTGATAGTAAAGTGGTTTACTTGATATGGACAAATTCCAAATCTTTGTCTGTGGAAGTGCAAATAGATGTTTTGAAACATAGCCTGGCAACCATTATTCTTAGTAGTAGACCTTTTTAATCTCAAATTTTCTACACTAATGGCTGCCTTACCCATGTTTACTAAGGCCTCTCTACCCTTAATTGGTTTGAAAATAAGCCTTAGCTAGCTATCAGAGGCTCTCTACTGAGGGGGAACAGGACAATAGTTTAACAGCTACAAACAGAAGATTATTGTAAGGTACCAAACAGGGAGAGTTTAATAAGAGACACACAATCTGTTGAAGCATCATCTTAGATTCCCCATCAGAGTAAATTGTCCTCCCACAGCCTGGATATCAAATCAAAAGCCCCCATTAAAGGAGTCACCTCTCAAGTTCATAGTAGGTACTAAATAAATATTTGTTTAATAAATGTTTTTAGTGGTTATAATCACCAATAACCAATATAACTGTTTGAACTGACAAAATATTAGTATCAAACTCTTATATTACTATAGCATATCTAGTCGTCTTTCTTTTCTCTCATAAGATTTGAATTTCTATTAATATGAAAGTATTAGATAACCTCTAGAATAATCCAAGTTGTTTTGTCTTTAATTCTGTGATTATAAAAACCACTTTGTGGAAACCAATCTGATTTTGCAAGTACAGTAAATTATGGATCCCCCTCAGTAGATAAAACGAATCTAACTTTTTATATAGTTACTGTTCTTACTGTGTAATAATATTGATGTTTCAAAGAAAATAATCTATATACATGGTTAATACAGCAAGTTTTTCTGATGTCATACCTGGATGAGCATCCTGAAACCACCTAACTACTCAGAAAAGAAACCCATCTAGAAACTGGATGTTTGAACTTTTAAACCGAATTCTAAATGTTTGAATAAGTATTCAGCTATTTGAATAGAAAGTGTGTGGCAATGAAAACCATGTTCTGAGTTCTTAAGAAATCAATGAATACATTGCAACCAGTACTAAAAATCTCTATTCATCAAACACTTTAATCGGCACTGCCAAGACCAAGAAGTAAGAAAATGTGGTATACGTGTCTTCCCCACATATTTTTGTTGTCTCCCCCTTAGTTAAATGTATAGAACAATTGCCACAAAGACTTGAAAGGTTTACTTTTGTAGATAGATCTTTTAAATTTATGTTGACAAAACATCAAACCATGTTTCTGCTATCTTTCTCTGACATTTCTCTCAGGAAGAGTTAATAAATGTGTCTGATCTTTGAATATTTACAAACCACTGACAGCTAAAAGGCAGTTATGAAGGATTTTACGTGTATTTAATAATATTTAAGATTCACATCATATTAAGGGGGGGTGGGAGGAGGTGGAAGAGGGCATAGAGGGAATAAATGGTGATGGAAAAAATAAAACCTATGAATTCTTTAAAAAATAAATAAAATAAATATTAAATATAAAATAAAATTAACATCATATTGTAAATGATAATATCAATGAAACTTTCATTGTTGTGATTACTTGGCACTTTATCCCATTAAAT